>NW_015150668.1:0-32645 GCF_000732505.1 Cyprinodon variegatus
TCTTTGTCCTTAATGGAAGGGTATGTAAACTTAGAAGGACATTTGTATGTTAGGGTGTGCACGTATTGCTTCTAAAACCTCTGTATGTATCCTACTGTACATCACACATGACCTCATTAGGGCTGGAAGTTTATTTTTAGCTCCCCACACCATTCATCAGCTAAAGGCCCCTAGGAAACCATCTCGTCCACTGTGTGCCTGGGTGTGTGTGTGTGTGTGTGGATGTAAAGGGGCTGGGCTAGAGTGTTTCACTGACTCAGGTTGAACGAGGTTTCTGTTTTTGTCAAAGCTGTCATCAGACTTGACCTGACTTTTTTTTATGATTTGTTTTGTTCAGCTTTTTAATGGTTATTGATTTGAAAATATTTAAAAGCTTTAAACAAAGTCAAACTTTTATTTTTGGAGTGTTTTAAAAGAAAAAAATATTACTAAAGATGTGAATGTCTGTTCGCTGAAAATCATGAATCTGAAAACATTTAAAAAAAATCAGGTAAAGAAAACAAGCAAGGACGTGATTACATGATCTTAATAAAGTATATGAATGTAAAGGATTTTTTTCTTTAGGGAGATATCAAAAGCAACATATCTGATTCCAGCACTAGATACTGTCTTTTAAAAGATTTAACTGTTTTTATGATGGTTTTGCTCAAGGTCTTTATTCAATATAATCATCAGGTCATTCAATATAAAATCCTATTAAAACAACATTTTTCATAAACTAAGCCTATTATTGTAGGACATGCAGTGAAAATATGCATTTGTTTGAAAAGGGCACTGCTTTATACTTCAAAATATATAGTGCAGATCAGTTTAAATACTTGCTGAGGATTTTCAGTCATTTCTTGAATTGTAAAAGATTCCATACTGTGTATTGATTTTTAAAGAGAGAAATTCCTGTAATAAATAACGTTTTTCGTTGTGGCTGCTTCCAGCCATCTGAGCTGGAGGACCTGCTGGAGGACCTGCAAAACAGCAGCCAGCAGCAGCTGTTTCCCAGTCAGCCTCCGTCCTCTTCATCATCTTCATCAGCGGTGCCAGCTGGCTCCTCTGTGGACAAACAGACCATCATCAGTGACATCCTGCAGATGAACGACACCAGCAGCAGCAGCAGCTCCCCCAGCCAGCACAGAGCCTTCCCTCCTATCGGACCTGCAGGTACGTCTTTAGCAGGCTTTTTTTATATTACTCTATTATTCAATCTAATTTTTTTTTGATTGAACAAGTATTTTTGGTGTTTTTACATTTTTTTTTCTCTTATCCTAGGAAGTTTCAATGGTGTCAGGTCAGGCCAGTCTGGTCAGGGGGCTCCTCCAGTTAGAAGCATGTCTCTGGACAACAGTATGGGCTCCAGCCCCACCAGGCCTCTCCCACCTCAGCACAGAAATAATGGCCCCTATCCTTTGCAGCAGCAAGGCATGATGGGAACTCACACCAGCATGAACCAGGCAGCAGGACCTAACACAGGTTAGGCAAAACAATCTAACAGATCTGTAACATGTAAATAGTTTTCCTCAAAGCTTCGGGAAGGAGAAAGGATTCTGTTTTAATTCTTACAGAATTATCTAATATTTTGGTCTTTATAGGGAAGGATTAACCAAAATGCTTGTAGTGATGTAAATTCCTCTGAATCCCCCTTCAGCAGGCCTTCGTGGCTCCATGCAGCAAGGCTGGGGTCCCCATGCTCCAACAGGCGGGAACTCTGGACCAATGATGCCACACGGAGTTGGTCGAATGGTACCGGGCATGAATCCTACACTCCCTACAAGAAGCAACGGTTCAAATGTTTCTAGAGCTTTGGTCAACATGCAGATGATGGGAAATGGTGCGAAGAAATCACCAAAGCGATGCTCCATAGCTGCCATACACTATACCTGATGTTTATGATCTTATTTTCTTATGTTAGACTTGGACATGGCAGCTCCTCCCTACCATCAACAGCAGGCTCCGCCCAATCAGACAGCTCCATGGCCAGACCGAATGATGATGATGGATCACTACGGAAACCAAAGCAGGTTTGGCATTTAGTTCATCCTAAAGTTTAATGAAGGAAATTGCTTTGGCTTTGTTTAGTCTGACAAAGTGCCACCTCGCAGGCCGCCCTATGGCATTCCTCAGGAAGACGGGATTGGTTGTTGTGGCTCCGGACCTGAAGGTCAGACAGATGAGGGTGCTCTGCTGAACCAGCTGTGTTCGGTGTTGAAGGACTATGAGGGTCTGGAAGAAATTGACAAGATGTTGGGAATACCCACTCTTGCTGGACAGGTAAGCTGGGTTCACCCTACTTTTTTTTTTTTTTTTTTTCCAGAGAAGACAGACGGGAATTTGTTGTAATCCACCGCTCTGTTGTATCTGTGGTTAAAGCTTAAGGTCTTTGTCTTACTGGAAATTAAACGTACCCTCCAGTCTCATGTGTTTGAATTTAACAGAGTGCCTTCCAAAATCACCTTCTAGTTTTTTCTCCATCCATCACCCTTGACCAGCTCTCTTTCCCAAAGCATTACTCGTCCATCACCATGTTTTACAGGGAGGGATAACACTCAGTGTGAAGTGCTTTTTCTGCCATTTTCCTGTTATGCAGAAAGACCAATAAATAATGTTTTGGCTTTATCTGACAAAGCACCTTCCTCCACATGGTTTAGCCACTCTTCCATAAAGACTGAGTTATTTTTGCAATTAATAGTGTTACTTTTTACAGATTTGCCATCATGAACTGTTGATTTCAGCTCATTTATAAAAAAAATAAATAAATAAAAAAAAGGATTGATCAGTGCTCTGTAAAACGTTTCTATACACTAACCCTGCTTAAAAAGTGGGTTGAATATAAATTGTCTCAATGTTAATACTTTTATTTTAAAATTTTGGAAAATATGTAGATATTTTTTTTCTACACCTACACTCACAATTATTCACTACTCCATGTTTGTTCCATGAAAGACCAATAGAATACATCAGTGTTTTTGGTAGCCTCAAAATTTCAAAGGTTATTGGTACATTTGCATGGCACTGAACAAAAACAGGAGAACAAACAATATAATCTGTCTTCATCTTCAGGGTCCTCTTTCAGAGCAGGAGCAGTACCTGGGTCCCTTGGAGCCACCGTCTAGCCTTAAAGCTCCCCTCTACAGTCAACAGTACGGGGGGCAGCCAGGTTACGGTGGCTTACCCCCTGATGGCGCATATGCTGCCCAATCAATCGCCGGCCACATGGGACCTCAAAGGATGGCACCGGCAGGCTACCCTCCTATGATGAGAATGCCCGGTGCCCCAGGACCCCGGCCCCCCGGCATGAGACCTGGTGGCCCCAATTCAATGGTGCCATCGCAGCCCAACAACCTGAGGCTCCAGCTACAGCACAGACTCCAAGCCCAGCTGGTAGGTTTCAGCTAATTAGTTATGATCATCTCTATTTGGTTATGAGCTTTTGATAAGAGCATCAGAGATCAGACAATTTCCTCCAGTTTTATTAATACAAAATAGGTGGAGAGACATACAAAGATTCTGGCTCTACATTTAATAAGTCATTTGGTGTTTAAAAGTACATTACTTACATTATTCCTGTTAATAATCAATGCACAAAAATGACTTGATCATAAAAGAAAACACCTGTGCTGAAGACAAGCTGGTCATCATTTTGATTAATTAAGTATGAAAAAATAATGCATGACAAAAATTTATATGCACTCTGGAATGTAAACAAATACGATGTAAACTAGTGTTTGGATAAATTAGGTGAAATAAATCTTTAGTACAAGCCTCTTAATGCATTCCTTGCCCATATGTTTGGTAGGCACTGTAAAATTAAGAGAATATTTTGATTAAACAATTAAACAATTTAACTAGTGTAGATTGAGCTGGGCTGAATTTATAGTCTGTTTAGGTTGGCCTTCTTTAATGGTGATCTCCTATTGATTGTTTTTTGATATAGAAAAAAAAGGATTGTATATTTTTTTTTTTCTTTTATTGCTGCATTTTCTTTGCAAAGTGGTTAATTTTTTTCTCTCTTTAAATACATAAAAAAAATTGTCTGTATTGTTTCCTATTAATCCGGTAATAGACTAGTCAGTTAATCTAAAATCATCAAATTGCAGCGTATCCCATTACATTCTGAAGATATCTCTTAGTAAAGGAGCTACATGTATGCAAACAGACAGGTTGGTGGGGTTCACTGAGTTTAAACTGCAGACAAAAGAAGAAAAAAAGTGGCTGCAGGAACACTGCTATATATGAACTAATACTCAGCCTCTACAGACATGGATGGTGTGCCTTTTGTAACCAGTAAACATTACAGACATGGGTCTTTGAAGAAATCATAGGCTTGATGTCAGACTGAATCACAGATATTCATCATCACTACTGCATATGTATTTTATGCTACAACTCAGACCAATATCATAAAGGTGTATTTTATGTTATTGGTACGAGCTGCCCCCTAGTGGAGAGTTGAGGGAAAGCACCTTTTGTAATCTTAATGATTATAAACAAAAAAATATTTTGGTATATTCCTGTTTTAACCTCTTTCTTATGGTTTGGTTTTCCTCAAGAAATGTTATGGTTTCATAACAACAGAAACGATTCTGAAGGTGTTGCTTTGAATATTTGCAGTAAATGTAATGATAGCAACAAAAACAACATATCAATGCCATTATCATCATGGGCGGTTCTAGACAGGGGCCAATGGGGGCCCGTGCCCCTGGAGATTATGTCCTGGCCCCTGTTATGGCCCCTGTGCCGAAGACATAATGGTAAATGAAATTCTAATGATGATATGCGCTGGAAAAGACATGGTTTCTGATAGGTCCTTTGAAACTGTTTCATTTTTTTTTCTTTAAAAATTCTGTTTTACTAATTATTTAAAGACAATAAAGTGATCACTTCTGTTGTATTGAGACAGGATCCCAGTTTTCAAAACAAATTTAAAAATATGTAATACTCTCATTTTTACAGCTAGATTTATCTGTTATTCTTGAGTTCTAAATCTGATTTTATAGAAAACCTTAATTTTAACTTAAATGAATTTAAAAATATGTAAAATTCCTACATTATGAACGTATATTGACCTAATATTCAAAATAAAAGTTTAATTTGATCTTTTAGATATATAGCTACAATTTTTTGAGTTGATTTTTAGGTATGCTAAGGGATTTTTATTTTAATGATTATCCAAATGAAAATTTCCAAGCCAAAAATAAATATTTTCATATATATTTATGTATATGAAAATATTTATATATTATGTATGTGTATGTATATGTATGTATATGTATATATATGTATGTGTATGTATGTGTGGGTGTGTACATGTATGTGTGTTTGTATAATTTTTTTATGTTTAAGGTTTCAAGTAAGTGACTTCTATTGAAGTATATTTGCAGTGGTTTTAAACAAAGTTTTTGACATTTTCCATGAGGTTTCCCTTATAGTTCTGACATCTGGATTTTGTGTGTTTTGTAGAACCGTCAGCCGGTGATGAACCAAATGGGTGGAGTCACAAATATGAATCTACCTCTAAGATCTAATGTCTCACCCCAGGTCAGCTGCTTACACCAACCACCCTCACATGATTTCTATTATCTTTAACAGTATTCACACCACTTAAATATTATTGTATACCCTAAATTTTCAATTTAAAAAAAAATTTAAAATGTATTGATGTGATTTCATGTGATAGGCTTACAAAATGGGAATTGTGAAATGAAAAAAAAACTGCTGGATGTTACTCAACACACCATCCACAAAGTTACAGAGATGCCTCTCAGAGTAAAAAGATAAAGCTAAATTAAGACTTATCGTGGATGAAAATTTTAAGGAGTCATAACCAGTTAATCTACTTAAAGAATCCTTCTGAAATTGTCTTTTAATTCATGTTTAATCACTTTAAGGGGAAAAAAAATGTGTATGTGTGCCCGTTAATGTAGCTGTAGCATTAGCAACATTAGCAGTTTGCAAATGTTCCTTAGTCATTGTTTTCTCATCCTTTACACAGTTGGTAAAACAAATTACACAAGCAGCAACACTTACAGACAGGCAAGTTCCTGATTGTTGGGATCACCCCTTTAGGTGGGATAGAGACGGGCGTACTGATAGCAAGGTGTGCTAATGTTAGCACCTCGGATGAATGACATCATTTAAGGAGGAAAACAAAAATTGCAGTTTTTGGACAGCCCAAATCCAACACACGCTTTTTAACATAGCAAAAAACTCAGATATGCAGGTAATGACACCTTTAAGTACAGGTGAAAAATATATGGTATTTAAAAACTATATAAAATATGTTAGAAGTCTACAGTTACAGTGTAAAACTATATCCAATATCAATCTTTTTCCAATTTGACTTAATTTGAGTAGAATGGTAATAATTAATTAGTCTGGAGATTTTCAACACCTCTGGCTATATTTACAGAAAAAGGATGGTTAAAGGGCTAAATATAATTTCAAAACACTACAGTATATCATTCTTAATTATAAAAAATAAACCCACAGTACAGGATTACCTAAACTGGGTAAATCTGGGTTTTTCATAGTTGTAAAATGTGGATTAAAAAATACCAAGGTGTGAAAAGTTTTCCATGATTTAGTCCTGTACAAGTTAAACGTGTCGTGCATTCTTTTGGAGTGCATTATTTCCCCTATTCATTTTATGGTGATGACAGAAACGCTCTTCTTTCCATTGTCGCATGCAGGGAACTGTCAACTCTCAGATGCTGGTCCAGCGTCAGCGCGAGTACATAAACAACCAGTTACGTCAGCGCCAACAACTGCAGCACCATGCACATCAGCAGCGTGCAATGATGATGCGCACTCAGGGCATCAACCTTCCGCCAAACATGTCCAGCGGGGGGGCTGCTCCCACGCCAATGGCCATGGCTGGTGCCAACCCCCGGATGACGCAGGGAAACATGCAGAGGTTTTCCTACCCAGCGTCCAGCTACGGTACTGGCCTGCCATCTCCTCCTCCTCATCCCGGCTCCTCCAGCCCCTTCTCCTCCCCTTTATCCCCGAGTCATCTCCTGGCAAGCCAGGGCATGATGGGAAACGTAGGCGGGCAGTACAGCAGCGTAATGAGCCCTTCATCACAGCACAGTGCCTTCCAGTTTAACACTTCAGGTATTGGATTTGTTCTGTGCTTTATACAGGATGTTGTCACTTTTGGTGAGGTGATCATGTTTCCTCTTTGTCATGAATATAGTTCAAAATAAGTAAATATTCTGATTGTACTTGGAGCCTCTTCTACAGCAGCGTGCTTCATTAACTCTTAGAAGCCAGACACGTTCAAAATAAGTTATTATTTTAACCTTTAAATCAGGACAAGTTTTTATCTGTTTTTGTCTGATATTCCAATAATAATCTCTATAAATTTGAAACCAACAACTTTTTTTGTTTTGTTTTTAAATGGAACATGAACTAAAATGTATCTTATGTGCTCTGTTTTTAGGAATGAGCCACCAGCAGCAACACCAGGACCCAGTGTCATGCTTTCCCTGTGGGGCAGGGACACCGCAGAGCCCCCTGCTGTCCCCCAGAATGGGACAGGGTCAGAGCCCCATGTTGCAGCAAAACCAGGGCCAAACACAAACCCAAACCCAGACTCCAAACCAGGGAGGTCCGCCAAGCTACCAGACTAGCGGGGACTTGAACGGGTGGTCTCAGTCTGCAAACATTTCAAACAGCAACAGGTAACAGAACATTTTCCAGATCTTTGTAACATCAAATTAAGTTTTTCTGATGTTCTTTAAGACTGTGCTGCATGTCTCTCAGTGGTTATCCCCAGCAGTCCCAGTCTCAGTTCTCGACACAATCCAGTGCTGGAATGTACAACAGCAGCAGCATGAATGCAGTGTCAGGGCAGATGGTCTCCATGACTGAACAGGTGACAAAATCACTACTTCCTCCAAGCTCAGATATTCAGACAATTTTCTTTAAAATTTAAATGTTCATCTGTCCATCCATCCATCCATCCATCCATCCATCCATCCATCCATCCATCCATCCATCCATCCATCCATCCACCTTTCCATCCATTTGTCAATCCATCTATCCATCCGTGCATCCATCCACCCATCTATTCATCCATCCGTAAACCATCCGTCCATCCATCGATCATCTAACATTCATTCGTCCATCCACCCATCCATCAATCCATCCATCTGTCCATCCATCCATCCATCCATGCATTGTTGCAGGTTCCGTATTTCAAACCTGCTACGTCTTAACTGAAAACTGAGTTATTCGAATCTGACAAAGTTTTGATTTTTGACATTGACACCTTTTTTGGACACCTGTGTTATTTTTTTTTTTCTGTTGGTGCAGGTGGGTGACAGCAACCTAATCCTGGAACAGTTTGGAGGAATCGATATGATGAACCAAGACAGCAATGTCAATTCTGTGAGTAAAATTAGATTTTTCCAACTCTTTGTTGTATCTGAAAGACACCCACAGATGTACAACTTAACTCAATTCATTTAAAAGAAGACGTACTTCATGATATTTTGTATAGCAGAGCAGTCAACCTTTACCACCATCTGCCAGTTAACTGTAAAAGAGACATCAATTTCTGCATCTAAACCTTTGAAAAACTTCAATAAATATTTGATAAAAAAAATTTTAGCTGCAAATTTTAAACACTTTTTTTACACTGAATTCCTTACACTGAATTTTCAATCTGGTGAAAATTCAGCTGCAAAAAAATTAGCTGCATAAAATTTGCCTGCAAAAAAATTAGGCTGCAAATGTGTTGACCTTTTGGTGAACTCAAGCCAAAGCAATCCACACTGGATGCAGTCAAACAGCTTCTAGAAATGAAATGAAATGAAATAAGCACATTTTTCAGGAAAAAAAGGAAGTTTGGCACCGGCCACTTTTTCCAGATCAAACCAAGAGCCTTGGCAGACAGGGGCGCCGGTCTAGCTGTGATCGGCTCAGTTATTTCACCCATTCCCATTACATGAAAAATTCTAACCATTTAGTTTTGTGTATTTTACCAATTACTGAGCTTTATTAATGTTAACTTCTCTGTGTGATGCTGGTTTTCTGTGTTTTTGTAGAATTTTTGCTGACCATGGCTTTTTTGGAAAAGACCTAACCCACGGAGCCGTGCTAAAACCCTGACACCCAGAGAGGTCTGGAAAAAAATATGAAGACTTTGGGTTTCCTGCAAGAGACAAGTGTTTTTTTTTTTCAGAGGAGTAGCAATGGAAGAAAAAAGTCAAGACATTTGAACTCCAAGCATACTTCTTAGTTCCTGCTTCAGGAATTATTCGCAAACAGAGTTTGAAGATACTGAACTTCAATCTGAATAATTCTGACTCCAAACACAATTGTAGGAAAGTCATGCCAATGGCAGGATGTTTGCTTTGGTGTTTTTCAGAAACGCATTTAGTTATATAATGTCGGTTAAAACGTTCCTCTTAGCTTCTCTCTTTCACAGAACAACCTAATGAGACTTTATATTTTATTATGATTTACTAAACAGTAGCTATCACCTAACTTTAGAATCAATTGTAGGATTCTTTTAAAATAATATTGATCTATAAATGGAAATACCTAGTGGCGTGCACAGACATTTTTGGTGGTAGGTGTTCAGGTTGGAAAAAGGCACCTTATACGTTGCATGGAGCCAAACAAGCCTGATGCTGACGTTTAAGGATCTTCTGTAGTCCAGAGGTAGCAATGCCACATTGGTGTCACTTCAATAAATAACAATTTCAAATCCACTAATATAAAGCCCACAAATCCAGAATATCTTTAAGTCTATTGAGTACATATGATAATTTGCAGATGAACTAAGATTTACACTTCAAATATAAAAAAAAACAAAAAACTCTATTATCTTATTTCAAGTGCATATTATGTAATAATAGTTACAAACACTTATTCCACTGACAGATCATCTTATTTCCCTGTTCAGATTAGGGACAGATAAGGTTATTTTCAGAACATTTTACATATTTCCAGGTCATTTTTTGCAGTCCAAGATAAACACAGAAATACTAATACTTTAACTGAATAGAACTTTATTAAAGTTATTTTTACGAATTCTTATCATTTGGCCTTATGTTTGCTTTTAAATGAAATGTTAAACCGACTAAAGGTAACTTGTGTGCTGTAAAAAAAAAAGTCAAGTAGATCTCATGAAGTCCCCGACCATTATAGCAAATCAATAGTGACATCTATTAGATGCTTTAAGTTCAATCTTTTTCTAATTTAATCAAAGAGTTCCATTTTAAACCACTCCTTGTGGCCCGGTAGAGGCCATTAAATATGTTCTGCTATGAAGTAACCGTTTGGAGGTAAATACGCTAAGTTACCTGGATGGTTACCTTGCCCTTCATCAGGGCAAGGCTCTATTGAGGTCAGGCTACATGTCAGGTGAAGCAAAATTACATAAATCTAGGCTCTGGGTTTGAAAGGTTTTTAAAATCATGAATGCTATTTTGGGCGAAATACTAAAAAAACAGAAAACGATTTCAAGAGGGGACAAACAACTTGTTTGTCCAGAGGGGAAAAGGGGAGGTACTCTGGCATCACCTATTGTCTATCTGTGCACGTCCCTGGAAATACCTATCAGTAATTTCAACATAATAAACAAAATAATTAGCCTTTTGTCTTAAGAATGCAGCACATACAACTTTTAAGATAATTATTAACAGATAACTGGTGGAAATGCTGCCTCCAAGAATTGTTTGCAGTAAAACAGGTACATAAACTGTATATTAAAAAAAAAGTTTGGGTTTTCAGCTAATGACACAGATTTATGAAGTGTGTGCAATCTGTAGTCCAGCTGCTTACATTGGATGTTTGCTGTAAGGATGTGATACAGTTATCTCTCTTAAAAAGAAAAAACGACGTTTGATCTCATAAGTTTTTGAGGCCATGTGTTTGTGGTTGACTACTGTGTGTGAGCTAGCACGTTTGTGTGTTAAACTCTGATTCTCACAATTTCACACTGTAGAGATTTATAAAATGAATCTATCAATATTTTTTAAACTCCTGGTTCTCTTTTAGAGCCCGACTGAACGTAAAAAGGAAACTATATGAATATTTTACAGTTATTTATAGATTTAAAGATGTTTTAGAGATTATTTGTACGGATGAAAATCAATTATAACTTTACGAAATCTTTTGAAATGGTACTTGTTGATTTGAAAAGTAATATATATTTGAACTGCTGTTGTATACAGGACATATGTCCCCTATTTAAAGATTTTTTTCATATAAATGTGAATGTGTATATTGTACATAGATCCTTTTACCCCTTTGTTCTTTTAGAGCCATCATAAAGCAGCATTTGGAGTTGAATAAATGATCAACAGAGTTAAAATAGGCCATGGTTTAAATTAAGCACACTGTTTTTTCAAACAGACTTCCTGTTGGATGTATTTTGGGGAAATTTGACACAAGCGAAAGACAAAGACCGGCTGCTGTAATGTTTAGCATAGTAGCACTGTTAGTATGCTAACTGTTAGCATGTAGCACTGGAAAATGTCCAAGTTTCCATTTCATTTTCAATGTTCTTATGTTTTGACCAAATTTGCCTATATGAAGTAAATGGGTTTTTTTTCTGCCATTGCAACTAGAATAAATGCACAAAATGGAGTACTCCACATTTTCTCTTTAAGAGGAACAGCTTTGACATGCTTTCATTCTTTTTATTTATCCAGTACAGTACAACTTCCATGGTTTTCAGTACTGCAGTTAGGTACAGTGCAATATATAACAAACCAAAACGCTCCATCATCACTTTACTATGCATGTAACAATGTTAGCACATATAACTGGGATTCAAACTCTCAACACTCTTCATTATTAGCTCTTACACAGCATGTATACTCACACATACATGTGACTAAAATTATATTGACTGCTACTCAAATAATGACAGCTCATTAACAACAATACTTATCTCATGCAATACTATGCAAACGATCTGTCTGCGCTGAGGAAGATTCAATCACTTACAGATGCTTAAACATGAAAGCAAAACAAACTGCCATGACGGCAAAGAAAAAAAACGAACTAATAGCTATCTGAAGACTTGCATACATTAATAGAGCATCAAAACCTAATCACTAGATGACCTCTTTATGAAGAAAAACCCAAATACCCTTGTCCTTCTTTCTCAGGCAAAACAATATCACACCCTTGTTTTTAATATACACAAATATGATTTGTTTTTGTTTTTTTATTTCCAAAATGACTGCAGCTTTTAACTTTTGGAAGATATGAATTCAGTACTTGCAATCTAAGTATTAGCATGCTGTGTTACAAAAAAAAATTATTTATTTGATCCTGGCCCAAACAAATTAGCATTTTTTTTTTTTTAACCTTTATTTTACCAGGAAGTCCCTTGAGATAAAATCTCTTATTTTCTCTCTTATTTGATAGCAACGTAACTCCACTCTAGAGTGATCTTTTTAAATGCGAGCCAAGTTTTGCATAAGCTTTTTGTTTTAATCTTGTTGTTGATACTTACATTTTTCAGCTTTTAAAGATAAATCATTAAAAATTCAGGATTTCAATACTGCATTAAAAATGTACTTTATCTAAAAGGCTTTATGACTAAGAGCCTTTTCAATCCAAATCAATATGAAGTCAGGGAATTTTGGGAATACACTATAACCACATTCATTTCGGTGCTGTTTTATCTGTGCTTTCTTTTCTTTTCATTGCATAATTTTTCCTGTTTGTTCTTTTGGGACATCTTCAACATACTGTACACAGAATGGGCAATAAAAACTGGAAAAACGTAACTGTAAAGAAAATATAAAATTTTATTTCACTCTCCCTGATATTAAAACAGTCATTTCTTTGTTTTTTGTCTTCAAAATGTAACCTTTACAACCTCAGAGATTAAATGTAGGCCATAGACGTGCTCCGAATGTCTGAAACACTCAGCAAGATTAAAGTGAAGATAAAAACTTGTTTAAATGATCTCAAAATGTCTTATATGAAGGTAAACTGCTTTTCTTGATTTAAACTGAGACAACAATACATATTGGGTAATTTGTATATTTGTACTGTTTGTATTTCATGTAAATATGCATAGATTACTGCCTTAGATTTTTGATTTTCTGTTTGGTGTTTAACTGTAAGGTTTTATAGAGTATCAGGTGTGTGGAATTCTGCTGAATTGGTGATACTCCACTTTATGCATTTTATAAGCAGGGATTTTAGGCTTTCTCACAAGAAATGAGACTTTAAGAAAGCTGTGATAAACTTTTAAAGATTCATGTTAGAAAATTCCCACTGTTTCTCATCGAACTGTCTGTATGTTCCGATGTACACCCTGGATAAAACAGTATTTTGGTTTTAAAGGGGGAATAAATCTATTTTTTATTGTTTGGATTTCTTCTTTGATATGAATACAATTGAATTACAGTTGTCCAAAGATTATTGTAATATCATAGTCAGAAATCTGATCATTTTAATTAAAAGCATTTAACATGATTGTGGAACCCAGGATAGCAGGTTTACAATTAATGCTTTTTTTTTTTTTCTCAAAATCAAAAATTTAAGATGGTCCACAAAATATGACCTAAATGTGGAACTTTTTTGATCTGATTCTGTGCCCAACTGTGAAATAAAATCAATTAAAAATAAATCAATTTTGGGAAAGCTCAAACTAAAGACAGTTACAGAGGCCAAGCACTGAAGCATACAGTAATGGATCCGGCTTAAAATAGCTTCGTGGGTCTAAGTACTTGCTATGTTAAGGAGACTTTGACCACTTTATCTCACTGTTAGCATTTTCTGATATCAGCTGGCTCTTCCAACAAAAGCCATTAAGCTTTTTGTCAATAAGAACTCAGGGGCCTCTGCTAATTACTGTGGTTATTATATCACCTTAAAAATGTATTGATTCAACATGTTTTTGCAAGAGATTGATTTATTGACAAATAAACACCTTTTATAAATTACCTTCATGCAACTCAAACCTTCAGGTTTTAATAAAATTATAATTCAGAAGAGTTAAATCCTAAAACATTTTCTCCCTTGTGCAAATATTTACACTAGAAGTTCAAAATTAGTTGCAAATTTTACTGAGAATAAAAGCAACAAATTCCACTATTTCCTGACCCTGTTTTTCACCTTTTTAATTTCAGATTTGTGTAAATAAAAGGTTACACTCATTTAAAGTAGTCTTTGGATTAACGACATAATCGAAGGTGAAGCAGTTTTACTGAAATATTTCCCTGCTATTTCAAAGTGCTGCCATTGTTAAAATGCAATGAATGCTGTAAACCTAGATATATCAACCAGAGAATGTAGGGGTTTGATTGGGAGTATTGTCTTTAAAGTTAAGGGAAAACATCTCAGCATCTTAACAGTCCAGTTTCCTGTTGGTATTTAGTGTTTTAACCCTAGAGTTGTTCACCCACTTTATGCAAACTATTGACTCTGATGTTTGTTTAGCCAATGCTGCTTTTTGATTTCTGATTGATGCCACTGTAAATAAACTATTTTTCTCGAATTGATTTCTGGAGTTTTATTTCAGTGCAAATGATGAGGCTTAAATGAATGTTCTCCTAAAAATTCTAAGCAATTACAATTACTGGCCAGCTGGGGGCGCCATTTTACTGCGTTTTAATATCAATGTGAATGAAAGTGATAAAAACATGTCCTACTAGGTGCTTGTTATAATAAAGTTAAAATCACCCCGCATCTTTAGCTATTGAGAATTGTTTAATTTCCTATTTTGCCTTATGAGTAAAAAAAAGCATAATTTTTTTCAGAACTGTTATATTTTTCCTATCAGTCAAAATCAAGCTAAGTAGAGAGAAACATATGTTTAGAGAAATTTAGATCTAAATTGCACTAAGGTACAAGTTTTGTTTTTTTTTTGCCATCAAAAACATTATTTTCTATGAAAGGAGTGGGTGTAATATCACAGTAATTATTTTTGGGTTAAATGTGCACCACAAATAATTAAAGAAGACAGCAAAAATGCTTATATAGAAATATAGACTTAGAGATTTACACAGATTTTATTTGGTCATTTTGTATACACAAGTGTAAGCAAAAAAAATTTTAAGAACAGCTCTCTAGACTATTTCTTTTTTTTAAGTGCAGCCTTGATAAATTAATCAGCAGTAATAATAATTAAAAAAAACATTGTGATGAACAGTAATGTAAACATATGGCTGTATAGTTACAGTTCTAACATTCAGATAGAAGACCTTTTTCTTCTTTTAGATTGTGGAAAGAAAATTAAAGAAATGACGAGAGGTACTGTAATTATATCATAAGTCTCGGCAGGGGATGCATACATCTCTCTGTTTTTCCTGTAATTTTATAGACCAGTTAAATATCTGATGCCCTCAGCATGGCCCCTAAAATCCAAAGTTCTCATATTTGGATTTTATTTTTCAAATCCTCAAATGATCTACAGGTGCGTGAGTGTAAAATGCAGAAACTGACTGGTTATGTGCTTCAGCTGTTAGGGAACATGCAGTACTTGCAGTCAGTGAGATAGAGTGCGGCCTCAAAGGATAATTGAAGGTCATGAACCACATAAGTCTCTCTAACACACAAAGCCAGTGTGATAATTTCAGACTGATGTTGTAACACTGGAACTTGGTAAATCCAAGGTCACAGTGTAAATATTGAGGAGAATATCTGGACAATCCTGTAATCTATGAACTTTGTCAGCTTTCCGTGCCATAACAATCCCCTTGTGTTTTCAGTGTTTGGATTGTGAAGAAAGTTGTGAATTGGTGCAGATAGTGAATTACTTCCTGATTGTGAAGTTGTAAAGGGAAGGAATTTCCTCCCCCTCCCCACCCTGAAAATGATCTGAGCCCTTATTGGAGCACTGGGCTGTCAGTCAGGGGGATACCTGCGTCAGAGGCTTTCCAACTTTGGCGTTGTTCTCTATGCTAGATCTGATAGGATATAAAACAATGAAGACCTATCACTCTGCTCCCTTTTCCAAGAACCATATAAAAAAATCAAATTAATTAATTCAAATAACAGAAGGGGTGTGTAAAAATGTCATATTTTAGCAGGTATAAAGCTGCCACTTACTGTAAATGTATTTGTTAAATTACTATATATATATATCTATATCTATATCTATATCTATATATATATATATATATATATATATATATATATATATATATATATATAATTATTATTTTTTTTTTTATGGGACTGTGACCATGATGAATTACAAAACCAAAGCAACTAAGACTGAAAAATAATATTTGTACAAAACATACCAAAATAAATAAATAAATAGAAAAGTCATACTAGGGACATCTAAAATGTGATAATAATTTATAAAATCAGCTTGCTCTGCTACATTTTCTGTTTTACCAAACAGGAAGTTGAAGATCAGGAACGGTTGTAAAGCTGATAACTGTTATATATTTTCGAGACCAATATTACAGATTGTTCAGTATATTGAATTGACTGCAGATATATCATTACCAAGTTCAATTCTCTAACACATAGAGTCTGAATGTAAATAAAGCAGGCCATTATTGAATAATCCACCTAATTTAGATATAATTTTGGATGCAAAAAACTCAACTCATTAAAATGTGTCAAGTGAGTTGTTCTCCATGATGAATGTGTCATTACACATTTTTAAAGATATTTCCTTTTGTAGTTGTACTATAACTCTGTACCGTGCGGGACTTTTCTAAATTTGTGTATATGTATATATTTTTTCATAGCTGGGTAAACCTGTCTTTCTGGACTGTAAGCAAGCCAGACATTACATCACAAAAAGAGAACCGCGCGACAAGTTCAACTTGAGAAAATACGGTACTTTGAAGAAACAGCGCCCTCTGTTGTTAGAAATTAGAATGAGTTTAGAAAACGCAAAGAAGCAAAAACACAGATTAGGAGTTAAAGTCAGACAACACTGAAGACAAGTAGAAAAAGAAAGCACAAGAAAACGACAGATTATCATTTGAAAAGTAAAATTAAGCCACTTAAGTCTTTAAGACACAAAATATGAATTCCTCAATATATATAACAAAACACAACCACAAAAACAACACAGTAAGTTTGTTTGAAAATGGCACAGAGATGATAAAAAATGGGAAACATATTCAGAAAATACACAAATTCAGACAATTTAAAAAGAAAAAAAAACATTAAAAATGAATTGAGTGAAGTGACAGTGGAAACAACAATTTATAACTTATTATTACCTATAAGCCTACATCCAACTAATCCAAGTCTTATAGGGCTACTATAGATAAAATGTGAAATTGCTGTAATGATCATATAAAGGCCTACATCTCAGCTAAAATGGGATAACTTTCTAAGGATATAATTTTTATTATTTATATATAGAAGGATGAAACAACATGAAACGGAAAAAAGTCGTTCCCATTTCAGAGTAACATGCCCATTTCCTTAAAAAAAACAACACAACTTTTACACCCCATCAGGTGTCAAAATGCAAAATGATGTTTTAAAACTATAACAGGAAATTAAAATAATCTGAGAAGGAAGGTTTTTTAAATCTAATACTTCTGTGCTGTTTTCCCCTCCTCATAGAGAAATGCAATGGAAATTCCTCCTCCTTGTAAGGAATAGAGGCAGTAATCTGTCCTAATGTAGGATCTTTGAAAGGGGGGGCGGGGGGCGGTACCCGGCCCTGTCTACTACTGTCACCCTCAGTTCTCCCTCAGATCCCCCCCAGTGTTATCCTCCTCTGAAGAGTTTTATCTGAACTTCCCTGACAGCCGCTCAGAGAGCCCAGACAGACAGCAGAGATGGCCGGAGTGACGGGACCCAAGCGACAGGACACCCGGAAATTTTTCGAGAATCTTTCTGGCGCCGGAAAATCCATCGCAGTCCTGACCAGCGGTGGAGATGCTCAAGGTAACATAGTCAGGTTGGACTGTAAAGAACTCCCAACTGGAATCAGAATCATTGCGCGATCGGAGAAAGAGAAACTAACTCCGCTCCAAAATATGCAGTCAGGGCAGTTTCTACCCTAAGCTCTTTTTACTTTTAATTATACAAGCTGGATTTTTTTCCACCCATAATTCATCTTGATTTATCTCTATGAATTACATATAATTATTTAATGAAACACTGCAGACGCCCATTTGTCCGATAAAGGATTCATCTGATAAGCTTGTCCAAATTGCGCATTGCCCTGGCAGCAGGAACAGAGTGTGCCATAATATCAGTGCGTCACCGGTGGAAGAAAAAATAAAAGTTCCTCCTAATATAGTTAAATATATTATCTATTATATATTGGCCTATTTCTACAGGGATTTATGTGTCCGCTCTTCGATTTTCCCGACGGTTACGCAACAGCTTGCGCTCACATCTCCAGCGTCTCTTATTTTTAGCGCGGATGCTGCAGCATTCTTCGCAGAGGGTTGATGTTACAAGTTTGAATAAAGATTCACAGTCTGATACAAACACGTGTCAAGGCTCCTGCATAAATTAAAAAGCAGCTATAGTATCAACAGGTGACTGAGGAACTCATATGTATTTAATGCAAGGTGTTCCAAGTATGCAGCGTCACCTGCACAGATGGCGCAGGCCTGTGCGCGCCTCCCCACAGGGACTGTTTCCCAAATGGATCAGCTGCGCGTTTTTTCTGTGCGTCTTTGCCAGTTACACAAAACCACGTGACAGGATTTAACTATTGCGACTTGTTTCCAAATATTCTGTTTTATTAATTTTTTGAAGAATTTTTTGCACTTTAATAATTCACTGTTTATAGTCGTATAAAAGTTTATTTATTTATTTTTTAATATATAATATTTTGTTTATTAGCTGCAGTGTGGTGCGGGTTAGACTTCCTGTCAGCTGTTTCTCTTTTCTGTTGCCTCAGAAATAATTCCTCCTGCATCACGAAGGCTGAGTCACGACTGGACCAACGCGTCAATTTACCTGAATTAAAAACAATCTGCATCCGGTGCAGCTTTTCAGAATAAAACGGATTCCCCTGTCGGCTAAAGCTTCCGTTTGTGTAACTTCAAAACACGTCGTGATCTACTTCCGGTGACCTTCAGCGACTTAACTTTTCCAGTCACTGAAGGTCAAGCAGAGTACGTGAGGAGCAGCGAGTATTTACTGAAACGATGGGATGGAGATTCACATCTAAATATACAAAAACAAATAAATAAATAAATAAATTACAGTAGTATTTAAAAAAAAAGGTGTTTTATAGAGAAGTTTATTAAACAGAATGTCATGAAGAGTAAAGATGAACACAAAGTCATTAAAAGTAAACTTTGGAACAATTTATATGTAATCAATTCGCTAATTGCATGCAGTGCACTCAATTCACCTTAAACCTCATTAGAGTGTGATTACCCATCGGCTCTTCATATGCATGGAACACGTTGTACTCTGACATCCAGGACAAACACATGTGCATCGGTTAAAGCACAGCTATTGTTGGCTGTTACACAACACCTTGTGCCTATAGGCTGCTGTTAAGAGTGGAAGGATATGCTCTTTCTCAGTTGTCAATGCCCCTGCTGTCTATCGTGGACAGCCTTTGTATTTAGGACAGGCTCCTTGTGCCAGCAGCTGAGATTTAATTATAACTGCTCCTTTAAAACCGTGCAGCCAGTGTGAAAATGATGCTGACAGTGAGACTCGCTGAGTCTCATCTGGGAGCACTGAGAGCTGCCTGCATCCTTAGCCTTTATTAAATGCCTAAAACAAATAGCCTTCTATAACCAATGCAATGCAGAGTTTCCCTTCCTGCTCTAAACTCTAAATATTTGTTTCATCCACTCTACAAGCTTTCAGTGTTTTGGTATCATTCTGAATATTATTTTATCAAATACCTCATTTAGCTGGGGAATAATAAAAATGTACAGTTAGGCCATAAGCAGAAATGAGTCATAATAACAAAGTCTACTAATAAAGACAGCAGGCATATTTCTAATTATGTGTGTACCAATAAATTATCACCTTTAAACATTATTGTTGTATCATTAAAATATAAATTTGTTGATTATAAAACCAATCCAAAGGTATTTATGTATACGCCCTTAATAATGATTATAATAAAGCTTTACCCATCTTGAAACATGTAGCAATCGTATAACTAATACAGCACTTTGCTATACCTTATACATCCTCCCTTTTCCTACAGATACAAAGATTTTAAGTGATTGTCCAAAAGAAACTGCACATACTAATGTTAATGGAAAAAAATCACACATTCTGCAGCGTCTGCAGAGATCTACGAATAAGGTTCTTATATCCTGTCAGTGGGTTCACAATTAGCTCTCTATTTCATGAATCTGGCCTTCATGCAAGGTTAGCCTCCATAACAAGTCTCATTATTAGTTTGTCAAAAGCCAAAACAAATGGAAGTAAAAGGGCTGGTTGAATACTACCCTCACCCTGAATTCAAAACACTCTTAGTGTTTCACATCATAACACTAAACCAATCATCCTCGTGATTAAAAAAGGGTGATCATGTTAGCCTGGCCAATCAGACTGACTTGCAGAAGATATGTGCTTTGTACACAGAGTCAGTCAGTCAGGTGAGCATCATGTAGTTGGATTGTATTTTTAGTCAAACAGGTCTAAATAAGAATAAATAACAGTAAAACCCACATCTATTTCTCAAACTAGAAGGGTGAGAAAGGGATCTGCCTAAAAATGCAGAAAGAAGTGGCGCAATATACATTCTGCTGAAAAGGTTTGCACTGATCAAATGCATAAAAATAATCTGCTAAACAGTAGCTGGACAGCAGAAATGTTGCAACACAGTGAGTGTAAATGTGATAAAAATGCCTAAAACTATCATTTTAAGTATCTAAATTGTTCTATAGTTATAATCTATAGTTATATCTATAGTTACAATATTAATAATAAGAAATTGATTTCAGTCTTTTTTTAATAATATTTTGAATTTATAGTCTGACTTTCTTGCTAATCTAACAGCTGCTGATGTAATCATGGTGTTTGATCTTTCCACCAGGGTGTGTTAATGGTGGGAGGTGATAATCTGGCTGCATTTTTCACTATTTGTTAGATTTTTCCATCTGTTTCACTGCACATAGATAAACAGGTGTGTAGCCCATCATCCAATAGTAGCCAGTTTTTTTTCTTCATTAATATTATTGATTTCCCTTAGACCCAGTAGGTTTCTAACAAATTCAAACACATTTGACATGTTTGCACTGACCTCGGTAACAAATCAGCACTCATCTCTTAGCAACAGCAGTCTTGGTGAGTACACGTCCCACTTTATGCTTAAATCACCCCAACCTTTGGGATATTGTTTAAAACTTCCACAGATTTAAGGATTACAGTTTAATGCTAATGAGACTTAAGCTCAGTGATAAAGGACATTTTTAAGATTTAAATAGCTTACATCTGAACATTAAATCATGTCTTTCGCAGAACAGAAACCCAGTATAAATGCAAAGATATTTTATGATAAACTGGATTTGAACTTTTTCCTCACTAAACTAAGCAATTTGTAAAAAGGAAAACTGACATTGAAACAGAAGAGGCCAAATTACATTCACACTGTAGTCAAATCCAATCTTTTTGCCCATAAATATGTGACTCATTCAACTTTTCATTGCTTTATATTTGATCTACTTCAGCTGTTTTCACACAGCAGGCTTTGATCCTCAATTCCGATTTTTCGATCTTTTCTGAGTTTTCCTTCAAACTGCTAATTAAATGTGACCACTATCAGAATTCAGTCTGAACCGTTCAGTAGATCAAAGCAAACCAAGGACCAAATCTTTTTTTGTTTTGTTTTGTAAATCTTCCCTCAAGATCAAATTTGTTGAGAACACAATCAACAGATGGTCCATAAATAGAGTTGAATCTGAGTGGACATCTTGGCCACTTCTAGTTTAGGTGGATGGAGCAATGCTCTGTAAATTTGAAGAAAATTAGATCTGCTGCTGCAATTCTTCTTTTTTTTTCATTTCACCACGGTGCAGTTTATTTTCTTCAATATATATAGATATAAATGTATTTGATAGGATGCCCAGGGTCATAAATGACTAATCGCAAAATAAACCGCTCCTGCTATTGCAACATTTTTGATCTAAAACAGAGTTAATGCTTTTATGTATTAGAGGCTGAAGGTAAACAGTAGAAATATGCACACTAATTAATTCTAGTGCCTAGTTGTTGTTATGAGCTCCTGCTTGGGCCTCCTCTTCTCTGCCAAGTTTACTGAATGAGCTCTTGTGATTATGCCTTTGAGCAGAGTCTAAAGAATGAGGTCGCCATCCGATGATCCCATGCGAATTAAACAGACCTGAGCCAGTAAAGGGGACGAGCTTTTAGTCTTGGTGTGTGGTGTGTGTATGTATTTACGAATGGAAAAAACCCAAAGTATTCAATATGCCCAATATGAAATTGACCAGAAGTAAACAATATTAGGAATCAATTTAGTGAAGAAAACAAGAATGAGCTTCAATCTAACACTATTATGGTATCATAATCTACAGATTAACAGTGATTATTAGCTTTATTTATTGCATTTATCTCAAATTTGTATATTATAAATATTAACATTATTTCTATATTTAAACATAATTTAAAAAGAATAAGGTCAAAAGGATTTGTTCCTACTAGACAACTTCTGCACAGCATTTATTCATTTATATGCTTGTTTTAATGCATCCAATTAATGCATTTAATTACTTAATTCAGAGAAAAGCAAAGTAGCAAAGTAACAGAAAACCTCTTTGTCCACAAAAGAAAACATTCAGCAGCTTTACAAAACTTTCAGTTGCATCGTTTTCTCTCCTCCTCATCAATCTCTTGCTGGCATGTTGACCAAACAGATCTCTGTATTCATGCTGCTGTGCTTTCCGGAGCCTTTAAACTTCTAAATATCCTCTCACTGTATGCTTTAGACTTAAAGAAAAACCTTGAGAAAACATATTTTATCAAGGTCTTATGTCATAAAACCAGGTGCTTCATCCACCATGTTTGTTTTAAATCACTGGTTACCTCACGAATATGCAGTAGCCCTGAAGACTGCACAGTTGTAACCTTGATTATAAAAGTCAAAAGTAAAAATTAATGGGATATATTCATAAAGCATATTTGATTAATAAAAATCTAACAGAATAATAAAAAAGCATCAAATTTTCTTTTTCTTAAATCTTCTGAAAGTCTAGAAATACATCATCTTTAAACTATTTTAGCTCAGAATATCCTTGTCTTTGTGTAACTCAGGAAAAGGTCTTAAAAACACTTGATATCATGATATATTTTTTTTTTATTAAAGCTATGTGAGTTTTTTTTATATATACTTAAATTGAAAAACACAAACGTCAAAATCAGTAAACCTGTTGGAGCCAAATACAAAAAAGCAGCAAGTGCACATAAAAGAAAATGCGAATATCTCTAAACAAAGAATTGGAGCTTTTTGTGTTATATAAACCAACAAACTGTTGGTGAACAAAAGAGAGAGTGAATACAGGATAACTCAAGGATTAAAGAGAGGTTTGTAAGAGCAAACAGAGACCAGGTGTCACAGGTCAAAGGTCGACAGAGGAACATGCCTCACGAGACAAAATGGAAAGAAGAGCTATGTAGACAAGAAAAAGCAGAAACCTTTGCAAACAAAAATCAAGAGTCACAGAACCTGAGACTATATGTGACTTTACCAACATTTTAAAGATACAGTAGAGGGATAACACAGCCTAGTTTTAAAATTAAGTAGTTTTATTGTTCATTGCAAGCCTGAAAAGTTCAACACCCAATAAAAGCACTATACCAGGAAATATCTGCCCGTTACAGGAAGTTTGTAATTGTGCACATTGAGATAAATGTATTGCTGTGGGGGGATGCATTGTACAGCTGCAACATTCTGACAGAACAACATGTTCAACCAACACTTGACCACAGACTAGTGCAGGGTCAAAGCACATTAGTGTCCCAGGAAGATTTAGCAGCAGCACAGGAAATACTTCATTGGCCTACAGACATTAAAAAAATTCCAGGATGCCATTACTTTCACAGAGTATAAATATTCTCAAATAAACCATTTAGTAATTGCAGCCATTTTTCATCCTTGTCAAAAAAAGAAACAACTTTCCTATTTTCGTAATATATTATAAATTACATTTCCCTTACATTTTATTTATTTATTCATTCATTTTTTATTGGGATAAAACATAGATTGTAATAACAACCAATCTTTAAAGCAGTTTTTACTTGATACAGTAACAGCCACGTTACTAGATCAATTGGCAGATCAGTATGCAACTGTTAGATGCCGTCTGCAGGAGCTCATCCACGTGTCACAGGATGGAGCAGGAACAAACTCAGATCTTTAGATTGCGAGACAACTTCCCTCCGGCGAAGCAACAGCCGCTCTCTTTAGTCAGTTCTTAGTCTGCAAACCTAAAATCCCATCCTAAAATCCCATAAAAACCTTTAAAGGTAACAATTAGTACATGACCAAGTTTGTTTTATTCTAATCACATCCAGCTGTTTATGTAAAACCTCTAGAATAGGTCTGAGATTTGAAATCTAATGTCTAATTGCACTGAGGGCTCTGACAGGCTAATTTGTGTTTTGGCACAGCAACCTTAGGGGCACTTCTGTTCTCTCAGTTTTCCTCTGTTTTGACCTATTTTTGCCGGCCGCTCCCTGTTAATGCTGCTGCTTTCAGCTTACATAAAGATCAGGTCACACAGGGGATGGGTAACCAAGGCCCTGATGGTGTCAGTTTTTACTACAGCTCTATTAGGATTACAGGATTTACAGGAATTGCATTTTAATCATGTGTCAACGTTGATGAAAAAAAATAAAGCTGAAATTAGTTTAATAATTTCTCTTTTTTTTTACGGTATATGGTATCAACTCTTGGCTTAGTGTGTCTTAAACCTTTCCACATTTTTTTACATCACAGTAACAAACCTTCCATATTTATAATTGGGATTTTATGAAATAGACCAACGCAAATTGAAACATTCATGCAACTAACAATTATTTAGAAAATGGACTAATCTGCTTATTATTTTTTCAATTAATCGATTAATAATCAGACAACCAAAGGTTCCTTAAAGAACATTTCTTACCAAATTAAACCAGGTGAAACTAAACTGTTTCCTTTTGAGGAGTTCTGGATTGAACATATTGACAGATGAAAAAGTATTTTTTTTTTATCTTAAATGCAAAATGTTCAGATATTTATTTTACAATTTTGATATAACGACTGCTCTATGTGGGTTGCTCTGTCAGGTAAAGGCATGTTTTAGAATCTTTGTACTCCATTTAACGATTAATGAACTATTAAATTTGTATATTTCAATAATCGATAAATCATGATTAAGCCGATGATTCTTTTAAGCCCTAGTAATCATATTAAATCATCAGACTGAGCAGTGGTGGTTCTAGACCAAATGTGACGGGGGGCCAGGAGGGGGCCAACATATTTTCATGGGGGAACAGAAAAGCATGAAAAACAAAAAAATACAGGGCAGGGGATTCAAATTTATTAAGAGAGTTGCATGAAGTGAAATTTCTATTCAATTAAGTTTAATTGAAATTATTTGCCTTATTAGGTCAATATACATTCAGAATTTAGGAATTTTACTTATTTTGACTTAATTTAAGTTAAAATAACCTTGTTCTATAAAATCTGAATTAGAACTCAAGAGGAACTGATAAATTCGGTTGTAAAAATATGAAACATTTTTTTAATTTGTTTTGAAAAAAGCATTTAGCAGATGAAAAATAATTAGTAAAACAGAATTTGTAAAGAAAAACAATGAAATAGATCTAAAAGAACTATAAATATCCACATATGTTCCAGCGCATATCATCATTGGAATTTCTTTGAGTATTATTTCTTCAGTACAGGGGCCATGACAGGGGCCAGGACATGATCTACAGGGACACTGGCCCCCGTTGGCCCCAGTCTAGATCTGCCTATGACACTGAAACTGAGGAGAACAAATAAGAGGTCAATGATAATATTGTGCAGCAATGCAAGATCAGTTTTAAAACTACATTTTTAGCCATGAGCAACTTTTTGATAATTGTGTAATTTAATCAATTGGAATACAAAAGCAAACCTACTTAGGCACCGATTGTTTATATATAAACAGCCAAAGTGCTGATTTAAAAAGCATTGGAGCAGCAAAGATGCACAACCGTGGTGAAGAATCAGTGGCAGGGTCAATATTTATCATGCACTTCACAAATGTGGCTTTATGTAGGTAAGCCAGAGAAGGCCATAGTAATATGAGTTGATGGAGCACTTAGAATAGAATTAAACCTTATTGTCATTACACTGTTACAAGTGTGGTATCCTCCAGATCCACACTTGTATCTGGAGCTGGTTTACAACTTTCCTTATCTTGCCGCTGTTTTTGCTGCTGATGGGGTTTTATCTTAGCATGTGCTTTGTGAGTGAGCATCATTTATGTGTTTGTGGTGCGTTTTGTGCCGCACCTATGTGCATTTTCTTTGTAGCTACTTGTATTTTTTGTGATACAGCATTTCTCTTTTGCAGCGTTTTTAATTTGCATGTGTTTTGTGTATTATACTATTGTTTATGTTAGTCGCTAGTTTGTGTTTGCAGGACTTTTGTTTATGTTGCATGTTTATGTATTTGCAGTGCTTTTACTCTCATCCTCTGACCTGTTTGATTGACATCTTCTTAAACAAAGAGGTTTAAGTAGTTATGCTATATTTTTTTATACAGCTTTTTTCTTGGCTGAACCATGACAGTTTAATATTTTCTGAGTTTCTAGTTCCACATTGACTCAAATTATGCATTTTCTCATACTTTTAGCAATTGTAGCTCTTCAATATAAACAAGTCTGTATATTAAATCAACATGTACCTCCTGGAAGAAGTCCTTCAGGGTTGTTTTGGGTAAAACAGGCATTAGATATGACTCATTTATCAGAGTGTTACGAAAGAGGCTCCTGTTTGCAATTTTATGTCTGTAGCAAGAATCAACTTATAAAAGTATCTTTAAAAAATCTGTTGTTTCTGTTTGTGTTCCTAGGTATGAATGGAGCTGTCCGGGCCGTAGTCCGAATGGGAATTTATGTGGGAGCCAAAGTCTACTTTATTCATGAGGTGAGACTGACTTGCCTTGGGAGGCCAAGGCTACATTTTCTGTTATACCCTAAATCTGCATCTAAAGCTGAACTATCATTTGATCTGAAAGACCAAGCTAGATTCAAACTTGCTTTTCAAGTCTAGCCTTTGCTAAATATTTCTAAAAACCCTTTAGACATAACATTAGATTCAATTTATAAGCACTGGTTGATTTTCCTCAATGTACTTAAACCTCCTTAAAACTAATAAACCTCATTTGTTACCGAGTTGGATTTTGTGACAAGAACAACAGCATGTAAAATGTATCTTGATGAGTATTTATATGCATTTATTGTGATTTAGCCGCAGCCTTGGCCAGGTCTCTCCTGTGAAAGAGATTCTGAATCTTAATGGGACTTCCTGGTTAAATACAAAAATACAAACACTTAAACTTAGGTGTAAACAATTAGAATACTATTGAGGATGAATCATACTGGTTTCACAAAAATGTAATATAGCGCTCTACCAACACATTACACATATAGTTAAAACATTGGTTGAAGAAATTAATTCTCCCATATTAGAATCTCCCATATTTTTATATATATTTTTTGTCTTTATTATGAGGTTGTGTGTTAGACATCTGATTCCTCTTTAGTGTTTGAATATATTTAGAAGTTGCAGTTAACAGGTGTGTGCATTTGCAGCCTCATGCTTTATGCAAGTTGGATGTTATTTAGCACCATTTTCTTACCCCATGTGTTGAATATATGGATAGAGAAGTTGATAATACACAAATATCTGATTTATCCCAATGAATTCAAAATAATGTGGAACTCTGCTTTATGTAATTACATCTATCCATTTTCAATGCTAGAGTGTGAAGTAAAAAATTAACTTGTGCAACATTTGTACTGCATATTTTATTTGGGTTAACCTATAATATGAAATATATTAAACTGCAGGTTTTTGCATCAGAAAGATGAATATAAGATTGCTAGAAAAATGCCCCCTATCATTGTGTAAGGCACCAGAGCTTAAACACTCTGTTTGAAGATGTATTCTGCTGTTTACATAGTGTGCTGTGGAGAGGGTGGTCTGAACCATTATGGGTTAAAGTTTCCGTAATCTCCTGTACACCAAGGTCTCAAATGTCTTTAACCTGAGACCAATCACTGAGCCCGATCTTCTGATGATCCTGTTCATGCTGTGTGGATCCTTGGCACAGATGCTACTCCCACAACAAAGGGCCACAGCTGATAAAAGATCTCCAACATTTTTTTTTGCATGCAGTAATTAGGCTTCCTAAAAAAAAGGGGGGAAAAAAAGAAAAGAGCAGTCTGCCCATCCCCATTCGTTCCTGTCACCCAGGTCATCCACTTCTTCCCTATGATCTGTACTGGTGGTGAAGATAACTTCTCCCTCCCACAGTCAATTACCATCTATTTGATCTTGCAAAGGGGGCTCTGTTCATTTCTTATTGCTTTACCAAATTGAATGTTAGAAAACAAAAAATGTCCAGAAAACAAGTGGAGCTAAAGCCAACCTAATCTTAGTGTGAATGTAATTGAATGATCAGAACCAGGATTCATCCTTCACTGACTACATTTCAACTCTTATCAACCTGGTGAGACCACTGGGCTGTAAGTAAGGACAGCTTAGTGCAAAGATGCTTTACTAGTACACTGGATGTGTCCTGGTGATGTAAAAGCCTTTGCTGTGTCTATGGAAACCATCACATCTCAGCAATAACTGCTGCATTGGGCTGCTTAAGTCTTTCCAAAACTTTTTGTTGAAAACTTTATTTAAAATGTAAGAGATGCAGCACACGTTATTAAACTGACCTTAATATTGGCAATAAATTAGATGAACAGGGGACTCAGCAGCTGTAAATGTTCCTCAACACACAAAGGGAAAGTGTATGTTTACCAATGGATGTTAGTTGCATTTTTAATAGCCTTTCAGCTGTAATTCTTTCCCTAGTGTTCTTTGGTGGGTTCCAACACCTTTGACAAGTTTTTATGCAATAATTTTCTTACTAATGTTTTTTTTTTTTTTTATTATAACTGGGGAATTTGTATTTTTTATTTTTATGCACTGCCTACATGACAAAATGTAGGGCGATATGGTTGTTATTTCCTTCATACTGATGTTTTAACACCAAATATGAGTTTAAAGAATTTTACTCCTAGTTCTGTCTCTTTAAATATGTTCTGCTCTCATTGGTCAGTCCCAGATGAATAGTGATTTAACTTATTTTTTTAATGCAAGTCAATTTATTTAAATGATCACTATGACTATATTATTGATGGGAAAAAAAATCTCTTTAATTATCATTTAAGGGGGGTGTTGGCCCTAGTGGTTAGCGCAGTTCACTTGTGCTCTGAGAAGGTTGTAAGTACCTGGTTTGTTCCCCACAGCCTCCACTCTGGATTCCTGAGCAAAATCCTTAACCCCACACTGCTCCCTGGGCGCCACACAATGGCAGCCCACTGCTCCCCAATGGGGATGTAGTGAGTGAATGAGTAGGATGCATTAAATGCAGAGAGTGAATTTCCCTATTGTGGGACAATAGAGAAATGCACACTTTTTATTTTTATTTTTTACATTTAATATCGCCATGTGCATTTATGCATTAATTAATTTATTAGTTTTTAACAATTTTCTATTTGTGAGCACACCTTGAACAAAAATCCTTAGCATCTTCAAAAAGCACATGTTTCTCTTCAAATTCCGTTGCTACTTATTTCTTTAAATTGATTACCTTTTTTAATTGCCTATCAAATTATTTATTAATTTTGTGCCTGTCATGGTGATTTGTTATCTCAGGGGTACCAGGGGATGGTAGACGGTGGAGACTACATCAAGGAAGCGACATGGGAAAGTGTCTCCAGTGTTCTGCAAGTGGTAAGTAAAGCCTTTTGCTTAAAATTCTGGTCACTTTGCCACTCAATGTTCACTCTTATGGGCTGTGAAGAATTGTCCTTGAAAGTGGCACAAGGGTTGTTTGCATTCATGAGACAAACTCTAATTATCTTTGAAAGGGACATGTCAAAAGAGCTTCTTTTTGTCTTACAGAATTAGATCTTCAAAAATGTGACTAAGTCACATCTTATTATCTAAAACTGATTTCATTTAGACAGTTATCCAATGAACCTTCAGCTTTTTCTCAATAAATTCAATAAACTATTTCCAAAGAAATCATATGACTGAATACAAGACAAGCATATCAAAATTGTTTACCTACAACTTTTGGTCAAGATGTTGTAGTAGTTTTAATTGTTGGTTGTATTACATCTCTTACAACCTAAGTAATGATCCAGTTTTGTTATACTAATGTTCCAAAAACATTTGGTCTCAAACAAAATTAAAACTATTAAATTATTTGGTTTCAAGGAAAAACAAATGTAGAGAATATGTCTCCTTTTCACAGGCTTCCTTCTCAGATCCTTCAACCCAGCAATTAGTAACTAAGATACTAGTGATGAAGAAATGTGAGAGAAGTGCGCAGAAAACAACCATGTAAGCTGCTTCAAGTTGATTTTATTTGTTGGTACACACTAAAAATAATTAAAAAAGGTGCATAAAAAAGTAATGGTTACACTAAACTTAAACTTTTATATAGCCTATTTTAAGTAAAAACAAAATGTAAATGATTCTGCTAAAAATATAATTTTCGCTTAAATGTAAAGGAATTTCGTTCTGCTCTCAATAATGCTGCATCCAAAGGTTTTTCTCCTCAATTTCTTTAATTTCTATTTTTTCACCACCAGAAAAATACACATGTTCGAATTTATGTAATATAAAGGTAATGTTTTGAAAGGTTTTTAAAAGATCTCGGGGTGCTTGGTTTTTGTAAGTATATATGAACAAAAAAATGCATTTCATTTCTGTGAGCTTTTCTTAGTGTTAAAATGGTTCCTCGTATCCTCCATTCTCATTATAAAGGAAGTGATTAGTAAATTGAGTTGGTAAATTGTACCTTTGCAATCTTTGTTCACTCTACATTAGAATACCAACCACTTCTGTTAAATTTTTTTTTAAGAAACAGATAATGACACAACTCTGGTGGGACTCGAAGCAATAACCTTTGCATCTGTTTATTGATCTAGAAGGCCAGTGTGCTAGGCGTTACACCAAGAGAGCATTTTGTCACGTGACAGTTCTAGCAATAGTTGTTACACTAATTGCTTCTTTTGTTTTTGAGAAGTAAATAATGATGTGATTCTGGTGAAACCCGAACCCAACCTTGTGTCACAGAGCCCTGTGTCAGATGACCTTTAAGGGGGAAAGATTTTCAACAAAAACCCTATCTTGTTTCATTGCCTTTAATCAGGGTCTGAAATTAACAATTGCCACTCCCAAAATGCGACTAAATTTTTCATTTAGCGAGTTAATGCCAGAGCACTATTCACCGGAAGGTAAGTAAATGTTTGAACCACAGTTGTGATTAAGTCACGTCATTTTATTTTTTATAAATCTCCCCTCCGTCCCTTTGTTCCTCTGTTATCTGACAGATGAGCACACCCCCAAATCCCCATCATATAACAACAACTCCCCCTCTAGGCAAAGTTTGGCAGTATATGGTTGGTGCAAACAAGCCTTCTAAAAGACAACATGCCAATGAAAAGGAGGGAGAGCGAGGATCTGCAGCCCTCAAGGCGAACAGAAAGTTTATCGAAAAATACTGCCCTCGGGATGTTCTGCAAGACACTAGTTTATTTATGAAAATGATGCTAAGCTAATGAGCTGCAAATACGCAGAAGAGAACAAACATGATTAATTTGTCACTGGCTGTCAATCTGTGTTACTGGATAACATTCGGGAAAACAAACATAGTAAATGCCACAATAACTGGCTGTCCATATCGCAGGATAAATTGAAACAACCCTTAACAGAGAAACTGGGAATTCGCTTATGGCAATTTCCACACATAACACACAAAGATGGAAAAAAAATAGAAGTTAGTGGGAATTGGCTGCCTATTTAAACAATAGGAAAAGTAGGGGGGTAGATTGAAAAATGGCAATCTTTAATGTTTCTGACCTATTAAATAATTAGGCACATCAAATATGACAAAATGAAACAAATGTTCTATTCCCTTGGCTAGAACTGTAGGAATTCCTGCCTTTTTTGGGACATGTATGTAATGCTTGGAAATGAAGTGGTTATTAAAGCAAGAGAGATTTAAAAAATAGGTGAACTATGTAGCACATTTCTCAAAGTACATAATGTAGCCACTCTGGTGGGACTTAAACCAAAAAACTTTGAATTGCTTTCAATTTCTAGAAGTTCAATGTGCTATGCATTGCGCCACAGAAACCTTTTAACGGATTAAATATGTATAGTTTTCTTTTGACTGCTTATATGAATGCTATTAGGTAAAGATGTTGAGAAAGCTTAATGGATCCTTCAATATTTATTTCTTAGACTGATTTGGAGGTCTTGTATTTTAATTGATTAAATATGTATAGCTTTCTTATGACTGCTTTACATGAATGCTACACTGAAGTGACTGGAATTAGCTGCCTATTTTAACAATAGACAAAGTTGGTGGGTAAGGTTGGAAAATGGCCATCTTTAATGTTTCTGACCTATGAAACAATTAGGCACATTGAATATGACAGAATGAAAGAACGTTCAATTCACTTGGCTAGTAC
>NW_015150668.1:34983-57716 GCF_000732505.1 Cyprinodon variegatus
TGTGCACAAATAAGGATTAGTTGTATTAACCATACATGGAAACAGAGTTTTATGGGGCCCCCAGAACTTGGGGCCCTAGGCAACTGCCGATTCAGATACCATTCACCCCATGTTATGCAGGGGGGAACTGTATCTGACGGGGTTTATAGGCCTGTCAGATGGTGTTTCCCCCCTGATGTCATTTAGGTTGAGTTGCAATAAATGCAAAACTCTCTGCAGGTACTTGTCTTTGTCGTCCACTCTATTCAGATGGCTTTTGAAACACACGGTGACAAGGTGGGGGCCGGGTGGTGAGGGTTACGGGGGCGAGAAATGCAAAAGCAACGCAATAGTTACTTTTACTAGTAACTAGTTACCTTTTATTGTGGAGTAACTCCGTTACGTTTTGGGAGAAATAACTAGTAACTATAACTAATTACTTTTTCAAAGTAACATGCCCAACACTGCTGACCTATAAAAAAATTCAACACATTGAATTTGACAGAAACATTCTATTCACTTGGCTAGAACTTGAAGAATGTAGCAAGACATTTATGAAGCAACTCCGGTGGGACTTGAACCAACAACTTATGAATTGCTTTGCATTTCTAGAAGTCAAATGCACTATCCATTGCACCACAGAGCAATGTGCTACAAGGTTGTCACAGGGACAGATTTCTGTCATTCCATGGCCTATAATTCATCCTAGACTTTTTATTGTTGCTATTTGTTATCAGTTAATCAGGTTATGGTAGAATGTGATGGATTTGAAGCTGAGAAAGTTCAACCAATCCTGCAAGGCTCTAATGGTATACTGAATCTAAAGTTTTTCATTATAAACAGATTAAATGTGCCTTGAGTTTCTGGCGGCTAGCCAGATGAGTACTAAATAGAAGTTGCTAGGTTTAGGTGTTTACTTTTGAAAATATATAATAGGTGTCAGGTTATAAAATGCCCATCAGTTTGTCAACAAAAAGTTTATTGTATCTGCAAGAGTTTTTGAGTTGCTGCTTGCTATTGGTCAAAAAGGCTACAGTAGAATATGAGCAAAACAGGTTGAGAAAGCTCAATGAACCTTACAATATAGTAGTGTTAGATTAAATTAGAAGTTTTGCATTAAACAGATTATATAGATATATTGTTTTTTATGATTGTTTTATACATATTCTTATATAATGTCATGTTGCCTATTTGTTTCTTCCTTTAGGGTGGCACCGTCATTGGAAGTGCGCGTTGTAAAGAGTTTCGGACCCATGAGGGACGCTTAAAAGCAGCTCATAATCTCGTTCAGCGTGGAATCACTTATCTATGTGTGATCGGCGGAGATGGCAGCTTGACCGGAGCCAACCTGTTTAGAGAAGAGTGGAGTGGCCTTTTGAATGAACTGATTGAGCAAGGTGATTGTCCACTCTATCCATTTATTTATTTATTGTTTCCATACCTCATATGTTTCATCAATTTCTATCTTTTTTATCCAGGGCTAATAGATGAAGAGGCAGCCAAAAGTAATTCTGAGCTTCACATTGTCGGGATGGTGGGATCTATCGACAATGACTTTTGTGGTACAGACATGACTATTGGCACTGACTCGGCCTTGCATAGGATCATTGAGGTGGTGGATGCCATCATGACTACAGCTCAGAGGTAAACATATCCTTTTGTGGTAAAAAATAAAGCCGAAATCTTTGCATTTACAAGATTACATTATATTGTTTAGGTCAATTAGAACAAATTCCAAATGATGAGACCTTTCTGTTATTTTTTAATTTCTGCTATTTTTTCAGTCACCAGAGGACATTTGTGCTGGAAGTTATGGGCAGACACTGCGGGTAAATATTTCTTTCAAAAAACATAAATAATTGCCTTATGCAATACTCAGACTAATAATAAAAAGGATTCCTAATGTTGCAAGCTTTGAACCTATTTTTTTGTATCAAGGTTATTCTAAGACATATAATGACATATGAAGTCCATCCTGTGATCAATATACACTACTTAATATTTAATATTGAATTCCATTGACAATTTTACATTAAAACAATGTGAATGTTTATGTCTGTGTTCAGATATCTTGCCTTAGTCAGTGCCCTTGCATGTGGAGCAGATTGGGTTTTTATTCCAGAGATGCCTCCAGAAGATGGCTGGGAGGAAAACATGTGTCAAAAACTTTCTGAGGTATCCCCCATGCTTTTTTTTTCTTTTGAAAAGGCTAATGTTTAAAAAAAAGTTTTTTTAAATATGTAAATACACAGCACTTTTATACGACAGGAAATTCAAGATAAATATAAAGAAAATTATAATTTCTGTTTTCTCCAAGTTTCTATAGTTATTATAAATTGGATTTCAAAAGGAACCACCTCTTTTACAATCTGATAATGAGGTCATGGTCTATAAATATTTATTGATTTTTATCTACTATTTCGAGAGGATAAATAGCACAACAAGCAAGACTACTGAGCTTTACTTGTTAGTAAGCCTTGTGGAATGCTAGAGGACTCATTATTAGGAGAACAAAGCTTGGCATATTCACAAGCACAAGTGATTACATGTTTCCAAATCATATTCGAGAGAGTGAGTGAAAACCCCCAAGGAACAAAGTCTGTTGAACAAAGAGCAAGCCTCTTGATCACACATTAAAACTTGATAGCTCTCTAAGAAGAATGAACTTAATAAAGGCTGTTTAAGATTGTTGTTGGTAATGAAAATATCAATCAGATGTTAAGTCCATGATTTAGAATTTCACAATGTTTATTGAAAGATCCCTAAAATCACTGCTTTGGTGGGATTTAAAATGTACTACTTATGAATGAAATTATGTTAGGTCACTATAACGCAAAGATGCAAACTTTACCACAGAGTCCATTAGTCGTTTTATATGAAATATGACCCACAGGTCAGTGATTTAAAAGAGGTTTTAACTTCATTTTTTATCAGTCATTTCAATATGGAACACTGCAGTTTTTTGTCTAGTTTAGTCTACTTTTTATTAGAATATAGGGATGATCATTTTAGGGAGACACTGAGATTGGAATCAAGGCCAAATGGGCCAACTAGTGCTACAGAAACATGTTTATAACATAAAACATGTAGCTTTCATTAAACATGTTTCAACAGATTTCTTCCCCCAGATCATCTTAAATGAATGCAAGATTTTGAGTCATGTGTGTGGCAACCTAGTGGTTACGGCATAGAGCTTGGAATCCTGAGGTTTTGAGTTTGAACCCCACTCCAGCAGATTGGGTCTCTGAGCAAGACCCTAAATCCCCAATTGCTCCCTGGGCGCCCCACGGTGGCAGCCCACTGCTCAACAAGGGGATGGGTTAAATGCAGAGGTAAATTTCTCTAATGTGAGATGAATAAAGTTCAGTTATTAGAACAAATTGTTCTACAGAACCAGTCTGTGTTGTACTATTTGCCTTTATGCATGATAGTTAAACTACGCATCTGTTATGCTTCTAAGTATAGATCTGGGAGCAATGGTTTCATTTCATCTCTTGAAGAAAGAGAAAAAACTTGTTCAATTCTGAAATTGCATACAATAAATATTACATGTTAAAAAAAAAATATATATATATATATAATTTAAACTGGGTAGTTTGATTTTTTTTTTTTTTACATTGGTGCTATTATAATTTTTCTGTATATTTAATTTTGCATTTGCTACCATTTAGAGTCGATCTCGGGGTTCCAGGTTGAACATTATAATAGTTGCTGAAGGAGCCATTGACAGACAAGGACAACACATTACCTCTGATTTAGTGAAGCATGTGAGTAAAGCTCAGTCTTTGACTGATGCAGAGGGGAACCATAAGCTGGAGAACCTGGTGGAAATTTATGGTTCTCAAACAATAAACATCAAACAATTTCAGTCCACACGGGATGCTTATCACACTTTCACAAAATCTGACAAATTACCGATGTCAGCTGTCAAAGAACCGTTTTTTTCCTGACATCATCCTCCACTGTTCAGTCCAGCTTGTGGCACTGCAAAACGTTTTCTGTCATGTTTTCAAATGTTGTGATTTTTATATTTCTCTAGAACCGTGCTGATAAGAAAAGGCTGAACATTATTATTGTAGCCGAGGGTGCCATTGATAGCCACAACAAGGCAATAACCCCCGACTATATCAAGGATGTAAGTATGGTCGGGAAGCCTCGTCTCCTTGATGGATGCTCCAATTCTCCCTCATAAGCATGGGTTTTTCTTCTTGTCATGGTGATGGTTTCCCCAAATTGGAAACGTGCCACATTTTATGCTTCACATGTGGTAATTTCTGAGAAAACGTGCACGTTTTATTACATTTTTCTTATTTTCATTATACTTTTTTTCTGTTCTCACGTTTCCTTGTTTCAGCCCTACCGTCGCTCTTAGGTTGACCTTGCATGTGCATTATTTAGCACACATCAACATGACAGGGGATGTTTTGCATGATTTCTCCTCTGTTATTTTATTTTATTCTTGGTCCTTGGTACTTTTTTTGTTTTTATATTTTTTTTTTCATTTCCCGAAGTTATAAAATTTTACAAAGTATAGACTAAGAAAATGTTTAGAACTCCGAATGAGAGCGCAATGAATGTTTACGTTGGAACATGTGATACATTCTTTAGATTTAAGTATTTTATACCATTTTACTCACAATTTATATATTCTCTTAATATATTATGTCTCTATAAATAGCTGGTAGTGAGCCAGCTTGGTTTTGACACCAGGGTCACTATCTTGGGCCATGTTCAGAGAGGGGGAACTCCATCTGCCTTTGACAGGATTTTGGTAAGTCAAATACACAAGGCTATTTTTTTACTTTTGGGAAGATGGATTGGTATATGAGGCAAAATCACTCTTAAAATTGATTTACAGGCTAGCCGTATGGGCGTTGAGGCAGTTTTGGCATTGCTGGAGGCGTCTACAGACACCCCTGCTTGTGTTGTGTCACTAGTTGGGAACCAGGCTGTTCGACTGCCACTTATGGAGTGTGTTCAGATGGTAAGTTTGCTTGTGCATGTGGACACAGAGGGTATGCAGAGTTGGCTGGTGGTCCCCATGTTTATGGCTGTTCACTCAGAAGGCTCAATGTGCTTTTCAAAGAACTAGAGAGAGGAAGAAGTCTAAACAGGATAGTGAAGGCATTTCAACTGCTGAATTATGTAAGGTTTAACCAACCGTGTTGCTTGATTGTGTGATATAATGATATCAGACAATATGTGTAAACAGCTGACTGAGAAGTGCAGCATCACATCTATTTCGTAATTAACACATATGAGACAGGTTGCAATGCAATGAGGCAAGGCAATAACACACATATCACTGAGCTTCAGACAACAGTAGTTCCTTTAAAAGTCATAACATTATAATAGAACTGAACTGAGACCTTGTTCTGTAGTAGACGTGTGTCACTCTTCAGAATGGAACACGCAGTATTAGCACTCCATATGTATTTATAGATCCTGCTGAGTTCCAATCTACACCTCTTTTGTTTTTTGCAATGCCATTCTTATATTTGAAACCTCACACTTGCACAGAACATGTACAGAACAACGTGAATGATAATGAAAGGCAAAAGGCAGCATCAAAGGAGGTTTATTAATGTGTTGTGAAAGAGCCTAGGATGTGTATTAAAAGAAGTAGTTGATTTAATTACACTAAATTTCTGTTGGTTAATTGCAAAAGAAATATAAATAGTTGCAACATTATTATGAGTCAGAAAAAACAATGGCCGTTTCTCAATTCACAAGAATATGGTGCTTGATGGGACAGCTGTCAATCTTGATGAACAAGAGAATGGACAAGTCTGCTCTGATGCAAGCTTGGTAAAGAGGGTGGGGAGGAGAACAACATCCAGGGACTTTTTCTGTTCTTGGTCTTGTGTTTTTGTGAATGGGAACAGTACTAGGACTGAGGCAAATGACATTTCACAAGCACACGGGCACATGAGAATGCCCAAATACACATATTGAGAAACGGCCAATATATATATTAAAAAACAAAACAGATAAACTCTAAACTTGTTATTAGGTCAACAGAATAATAGAGAGCTCATACAGTTATTCTCAATAAGAGCTTAACTAGCATCTACTGCATATCTAGAGGGGAAAGACGGGGTGAAGACAAGGCCAAGGACATCATCTATAGGAGAACATGAAGCTGTTAGCAGCAGTAGGCTATCTAATAACCGCCCTTAGGAAAGTGTCACAGGTAAATGGAAATCCTGGTCAGAATTACCTTCTAAGAAGAGAAAAAAAACAGACAGAGCATAAAGTCAATTTTCTTTCATAACAGTAGTTAATACAAAATTGTAGAGTAGTCCAAGAATGTGCCAGAAAGAGGGAAAAGAGTATATGTCCTTCCAGCAGCACAAGCCTGTGGAGCATAAGAAATAGCCTGAAATACCCTAAGCAAGTTTACACACAAAAGTCCAACTAGATGCTGAATGCATTTGTTTTTTGCTTAAACAGCAATTTTTTGTTTTGTCACCAGACTCAAGAGGTACAGAAAGCCATGGATGAGAAGAAATTTGATGAGGCAGTGAGACTCCGTGGGAGGTAGGTTGGATAGAAATTTTGCATCTAATAAATATCAGACCAATGGAATACTTTTATTATTTAAGATGATATGAAAAATCAATCTTCGCCTTCATTAAAAAAAAGTCTTAGAAAATTGAATTTGTTTTGTGCCACAATAGCCATGTAAAAAAAGCTAATCTAGCTATGTCAATTCCAACTGTTAGGCCTAAATTACAGAGGTTGGTGTTGGGAAAAAATAAAACTAGATATTAGACCCTCCCCACTCTTCCCTGTAGCTGTCATTCGGCAAAGGCAGGGAAGATTTTCAAAGCTGATGGAAATATAGACAGACTTGAGTGCAGCTTTTAGTAGCCATATAAAACTCAGGACTGGGGCGAGGTTCACCTCCAATCATGAAAATGGTGCTTAAAATGTAAAACCAGAGTTGTAATGGAATGGCTTAGATTAGGGTTTACTGATCTGTGTAAATAGGGTATTCAAAAGGACCAGGCATTGTTGCCAACAAATGTATGGCAACCTTTTTTAAGCATATCGTACATCCCAGGTTGCTCCAGAACTGCACATCCACCCACATAAAATATTTAGAAATCCTCTCTAATGAACAGGTGGAAGCAGAACTGTCGAGCATGCAGGAAAGTTTAGGGTGTCAACTGTGATTGACAGTGAAACACCTGCACACATCACAATCATGATGATTATCATTTTGCAATGGAGAGGTCAGGACACTCTCCATCTTCTTTACATGAGATATCGAAAATGCGGGAAAGAGAGGAAAGTTTTTTTGGAGGAATCCAGCACCCTTGAACTGTACTGGTTTGAGCCACTGGTTTGGAGATTCTGTGTGGCTGTTTCCTCTCCACATACAGTGTTTCTTGTGGGGATCTTCAATAATTTCCCAAACCAAACACTCTTGATAAACAAGAATATATACTGTTATTACCCAATGTTACAACAATAATCCAAAAGGTTTGTTTTAGATCAGAATGCCTGGACACTTCCTTTTGTCCAACTGTGATGCATTTTTTTATTTTTTTTACTTATTTTCAAAATTACTATTATTCTTTTTATAGCTTTTAGGTCAGATGAGTGACTGAGACAGGACCAATGTCATATTAGACTGGGCAAATTACACAGACTTGTTTTTACCAATTTTAATGCGTTTACTATTTATTGTTAACCTTAAAAATGGCGAGGACTTTGATTTATTTTAATTTCCCATTACATTTTTTTTTTTTTCTTTTATTGTCATTGAGTCAATAAGTGACAACAAGTATTGTCAATAAGTGAACCATAACTGCCTATGGTGGAGCTGCTGACATCAGTTCTTCTAAATCAGAGTTTTGGTTCATTAAACTTACAGTTATATACACAAAAGCAAGATTTCATCCAATGTGCCGTGAATGTTCAAAATAAGACCTTTGACATATAGACTGCCCTACACATCTACACATCTATTTCTTTAAAAAAAAAAAGTTCAGCACTAAGTCGGTCCAATTCAGTTAATTTATATAACACCAATTAACAACACATATCATCCCAAGGAACTTTATAGAGACAGTTCAACCAGATCATGCAGTCAGATGGGTGCAAAGTTTTCTATCAAAGGAAAACCAGCTGATTGCATCGACTCCTTGACTCAAAAGCAATCCCTCACACCAAGCAAGCTTGTGGCAATAGTGGAGAGGGAAAAATTTCCTTTCAACAGGAAGAAACCTCCAGCAGAACCAGGCTCAGTGTGAGCGGCCATCTGTCGAGTCTGGCTGGGGTTCAAGGAGACAGAAGCAGACATATAGAAAGAAGCAGAGACACAACTAACTGTCCACCGGCTAAACATGCGGCCCCGGCCAGGAAACACACAGCCAGGCAGACAAGTGGTGCTTGAAAATTATGTAAAAAGAAAAAAATGGACATTACTATTTGCTCATCTACTATACCATCTTGATAAAATAACACAAAGCTTTGGACTGTAAAGTGAGCAAATGTAAAAAAAATAAAAGGTCAAGCAGTTTGAATACTTTGCCAAGACAATATGTACATTTTGTCTTTGTTTTTTGCTTGTTATATGACTAGAAACTTACTACAATTTTTCAAACTAGAAATCATTGCCATTATCTAAAAGCTTTAACTCTTTTCAATCTGCAGGAGCTTTGAACATAATCTGACCACCTACAGACTGCTTTCTTCTCAGACTGCCCGCACGGATCTCCCAAATGTAAGAACCGCTGCAAATAACCAAAAAAAATCCACATTACAAACCTTCCAGAAAGTCGTTATTTTAATTATCGTAATGCATCTTTTTCAACAGCTGCTCAGAGATTTGTACATTAGCATAAGGTACCTCCTAATCAGGTGCATCCTGGGTGCTGCAGTCTTTTTTTGACACTAACAAAGTCTCTGTTTTTCTGTGACTGACTTGAGGGAGAGGAAGAGCAGGAGGCAGGGGATGGAGAGCAAACTCATGTATGTAATGTCTCTGCTTCTGGAGCTTCTACAGGGGTAGCTAGTTCCTGCCTTCCTGCCATTAGTTTCTAGGGAGTTTGCTTGGATAGCTGCTAAACTGTTGGCAAAATTTGTTTGCTGTTTATTTGCATTAAGAAAAATATCTTCAACATCCAAAGGTGGAGAGTATTTTAATCAGTTACAGTAACTTAAGTAACTTTTTTTGCAAAATTATAATTTTAAGAATAGTTTAACTTCCTCATTACTTTTTTTTTAATGAAAAGTAATCGAGACAAAGAAATACAGTTAATGTTTATGTCAATATGGGTGTTCTCTTTTGTATGCAAGCTTTCTTGAACCTGCCATAACATGTGGAGGTCAAGCTTATATATAGTAAGTAGTAAATATTTTCACTGACAAAATGGAAAGATTGTTTGGAAAAGTGCTCCTTCTGGCTGGAGTTTTTTTCTAATTGTTACATTATTTGTTTATTTTAAATTTTTTACTATAGTTTTTAAAAACTGTCTTAATTACATAATTCTCAATGTTAAATGTTATAATCAGTTACTCAGTATGTGAGTAGCCTTTCTATCAAATACTCTTTTTACCTTTACTTTAGTAATTTTTGGATGGTTAATTTGACTCTTAATTGATTAAGATTATGATGAAGTAGTTTTACTCTTACATGAGTAAAATGTTTGGATACCCCACCCACCTCTGTCAACATCATATTTAACATACTATATTCATACTATATTGACTAGTGCTGCGCGATATGGCTAAAAAATGTATCATGATATAACCTCTTGAAACAGGATGATATTGATACATATTTGTAATTGTTTTTTTTTACCTGTTTGAATAAAGGACTAGAAGTGAGCAGGAAAAAATAAAATTAAACCCTATTTCAGGGAAACCTGGGAGCCGTACCGCCAACCTTGCTTTGGCTAAATCCTTTCCACTAAAATGCCGTTGGCTCTGGATTAGAGTACATTTTCTATATTAAACGTTCTATTGGCCATATTTTCTGCTGATATTGATCAAGTGTATATCCTTATACATATTGTCAGTGTTATATTGCCCAGCCCTAATACTTATATGGTAAAAAGAGTAACATAAGCGTCAGTGCTCACAACATTTGATTCTGTCTATCATTGCTTTTTTTATGGCTTGGTGCAGGGGTGCAAAGTTTTAACGAGATACATTGGGACTTACAGTAAGCTTAGACACAAGCCTCTATACTGACTAATCAGCTTCAGGGGTCTTAAAAAAAAGTTTCCTTCAACTAAAGATTGAGTATGTGGAGACAGAGTCTAGGAACATTATTCATTGCTGACAACCTTTAGGTTTAATATACACTTACAGCTTTGAAATGCATGATTTACCTTCAGGTTTTCTTCTGATTACAGTCTTTTCATTGCCACAACCAGACAACAGAAGGAAACATGTTTATACATGTTTTAATAAGGTTACCTGAAATCACAGATTACAATGAAACAATGTCTAACTCCAACTTTGACTTTGGTCCTTCAATCAGGGAGCAGGTAGCAGTTGAAATTGCTCATAATTAAGCAATAGTTGCTTTATAATAAAGTGTTAGGAGACAGTATGCTCCTAATTTGCACAAAAAGTGCAACAAAATAGTTGGTGATTGTTATTACAATTACAAACATCGACAGCATTCACAGGTGTCTGATTGGGTTACCTTGATCTGCCATGATATAAAGATAGATGCAAAATCACCTACCTTCAAATAAAAAATGCTGAATATTACATTTCTTCAATAATGTAAAAGATAATTTTAATTAATAAAGAACACTTTATACCATTGTTTGTAATAAAAAATAAAAATGAGTAGTAGTTAAATTAAATTCTGCATATTCAGAAAATGAATTTACATAAAACTGGAAGGAGTTCAGGAAATGCAGTGTACTTTACAATAATTTTTGATTATGTTCCGCTCCGTCAACATTTATGACAAGATATGCATCTTTAACCAGTATTTATCTTAAAATGTAATCTTTAATTTTTGTTGAATAAAATATTTTATATTTTATATATTTTACGCATCCCTACAGGCAATGTCCATGCTTGTTGACTGAAATTGACATTAGCATGCCTGCAGTTCCCATTTTCTGGCACCTTCAAGCTATGGCTGTATCTAATTTCACCATTTTCTACTAAGGACAAAATATTATATTATTTGAAAGTGAATGATGTGTTTCAGTGTATAAATCAATCTTAAAATGTTGACAGTTATTGATTAAGTTTTTTGTTAAAGCCAAAGGTTAGTAATTTGTCAAAACAACCCTATATTTTCTGTGGTTGTTAGGAGAAAACAAAGGGGACTGCTTCTCTGCGTCTTTAGAAGCATGTAGCTTCTTGCATGTAAGAGTTTCATAGCAGGACTTATTTCATTTCCTCAAAGGTTTTAATGCTGGGGTTCATATATGCAATGCTTAAGCACTTAATGGGAAAATCATGCATTAAGTGTAGCAAAAAATGTGCCAGATCTCGGTTTTACAGCCTAAGCATTTGCCAAGCACCCAATCTGCTTCATCTGCTGCATATTTAGCACCTTTCAGGGCTACGTATCTTTGTGTGAAATATGTGCCCTCCATCATCCTCAGAGCACCTTTAACGTGGCGGTGATGAACGTCGGTGCTCCGGCTGCTGGTATGAATGCTGCGGTGCGTTCTGCCGTGAGAGTGGGGATTACAGAAGGCCACAAAATGTTTGCTGTCAACGATGGCTTTGAGGGATTCTACAAGGGACAAGTAAGTCTCCACAAAAAAAGAAAAACATAGCAGCATAAAAATAGGCTACACCATTGACCAAATCATGCTTTATATATATATATATATATATATATATATATATATATATATATATATATATATATATGAATTTCTCCAACCTAAAAAGGCTATTAAGCTTGAGGACTCGGCCAGTGTTGTTTTGAAATGTAATAGAGCTTAGAAAAGATAACATTTCTAAAATTCTTAATAACAAGTAATATAAACTGCTGTGGCATTGGGTCTGGTTAACTTTCTCAGTCATCCAGGTCATAGTCATTCCAAAAACGTTAAAAAACAATCCACTTTGTTTCCACATTTGAAGACATTTCCTATCTCTTTCAGGAAGCTTTTTAAATTCAAAATATCAGAATTAGCATTGAGTTCGAGGCTTTATAGAGGGGCTTAGAAAACCTGCGAATTGGACTGGAAGAGGGGTCCGCCCCTTAGGAATGGGGAGTCTTGTGGGTTCTTTGTTAGCCTGCAATACCTGATACTGGTCTATGCCTCTGAAAGGAGCAAAAGCTTCCTGGATGGAAAGTGAATTACCTTCAAACTTGATAAAAAGTTCAGTGGATTGTTTTTTTTTCTTCCTTTTTTAGAATGACATATTTAGAGTGACTATTACATCATCACTAAAAATAAAAATCACTTCTTTTATACTATAGAGTTTAGAGTCACAGGATAACCCTGAACAGAGCCAGTAACCTGTCTTCTGTTTGAAATTGTTAAAGAAACTTTTTAAAGGAATTGTCTTCATGGATTTTTTTTTTTTACCTCCTTTTCTTTTAAGTTTATATGTTAAGGATTTTGAAGATAAATATCCTATAAATCTGCTTAGGTCACATAGTGATGGCTTTTAAAAATTCTCAAGCTACAGAAAACTAAAAAGTTTTGGAAAATGGTTCCATAGGTGCATGAATTGTTCTTGAATCTACTTAAAAATCTACCTCACAGCCTCACTATCTTTCATTTTGTCATTCATAATCACCTTTTAAGGAGAATATTATGTTATTCTAAATTCAAGCAAATTAAGGATTTTGTAGAACATCAACTCCTGTCACATATTTGAGTATGAGTGGTGCTTTGATATGTTCCAGCTCTGAGTAGTGCTTGAATTCTGACATCAATTGTGTGCAGTTAACAGTATTCTACTATATCATCACATTGCTTTTTTCAATTGTCAATTTGTCAGATAGTTATAGGTTCAGCTTATCAGACAGTAAGTGTTACTATTATTTTCACTTGATTCCTACCAAGTAAAGCACTTATTGTCTTTCCCAGGGCAGTAACTAATCTGCGTAAATTTGTGAGCTGACAAAATTAAACTTTGTGTTGCCTGTTTGGCTCACATTAAACCAATGAATGGAAAAATGGCCAACTTGCATTTCTTTTTTTTAATGTGATATTTAAAAAGTTTGCAAAACAGTTACATTAAAATTGGATGGAAACCAGTCTTCAAGTCAAAATAGATCACTATGTAGTTAATGGGTTTATATCAGCATTATAGAGCATGTTTTTTAGTATGACTAATTAAACATTTGTTTCTTTAAAAAAAACAACAGAGGAGTTTTTAGTACCCAACTATAAAATTCACTCAACATGAAGCATTTCTAGGTATCCTGATAAAGGAAATTGGCTAAATGCACAGTCATTTACTCTCTCCTTTGAGCTCTAATGACTATACTGACAACAAGAGCCTCCTGTAAACACTTCTGCTTCCTGTAGACCAATTACTGAACTTCCCCCAGCAGCAGTGCCATTCATGCAAAGAACCGTTCTCCCACATGCCCTGCTGACCACACAAACACTTGTTTACACACACGTACGCATTTAGTGACTGAATGTTCCGGCAAAGCCACAGTGACCTGTTTATACTCTCAGAGGTGGTTTGTGAGAAAGGATAATTGGACATGTTTGAAAAGTGAAGAAGTAATCCTTGAGCAAAAGCCTTTATAAGTAGGACACAGACTCATTTGGAGAACAGCTTATTAGGTAAAATGCCGCCTTCATTGATACTAGATAAAAAGAGGGAGGGGCAGAAAAATGAGCCACACTCTAATTCTGCTGCTATGAAATACCCAAGATTAAAAGTGTTTATTTTTAGAAACTTTAATCTAAATGTTTATGTTAAAAGGATTCTTGTATTGCAATAATTACAAAGTAAGTCAATGTCAATCAATCCATTTTCAAACTTATTGTCATTATTTTCAGATCAAGGAGATCAAATGGGGTGATGTTGGTGGTTGGACTGGCCAAGGAGGGTCTCTGCTGGGGACAAAAAGGTGAGAGCAAATATTTTGACTTTATTTAACTTTAATTGTAATAAGGCAAAAATAATTATAACCTTAATATGAAACAGATATGAAGAAAAACACAGTTGTCAGTTAACTCACTTAATGAGGGACAAGCATTACCATTACTGATGATAACTGATGATGTCATTATATTTAATTTGATCCATTTTAGTGCATATATGTTGCCTCTTTGATAGATTTATTAAGCTTTATTTATTAGTCTTATTTCCTAGAAAACTTAATGCCAAAATGAAGTTAAAAACAAAATCATCCTTCCACTACAGGACTCTTCCAGCAGAGCATTTGGATAAAATTGCAGAGCAGATGAGGATCCATAGCATTAATGCTTTACTTGTTATAGGAGGATTTGAGGTATGTTGCTTTTTTTATTTATTAGAGAACGTAAACCTGGTAACTTGATCATAACTGTGCTTTTTAGATGATTATTGTAAAGCATTATAAACATATGTGTTAATAATTTGTTTTGAAATCTTTCTGATTTTTTATTCTCACTTTCCAGTAAGCTTGTTATGATTTTTTCCTTTTTTTTTGCTCTATTCATTAACCACATTGAACCCTATTATCAAACAGTATAGAAGCTCTCCTTAACAGTACTTTACAGTTGATCTAAAAACGTACACATCCCCATTAAAATGCCAGACAAGTGACATATAAATATTAGACTTTCATAAAATGTTTTCCAATTTTTTTCTATATTAAAGATTACTTAAATTTGATAAAACCCATGTAGAAAAGACTGAAAATTATTGAGATGGAATATGTGGAAACCCAGAGCATAATACTGCCCCCACCATGCTTCAAACCAATTGTTATTTGTAGAATACAAGCAATTTTTAACTATTCAATTCCTGATGCTCATTCAATGCTGGTCTTAACTGTTGTATAAGAACAGCAGTTATAACAATGACTCAAACTGATTTAAATATGCTTAAATACTTACAAGTTGCATAAAATCTATTTTTATACTAATCTTTAACTGTTTAACTTTTTTAGTCTAACAGATATTTTGCTTTAATTATTTTATTTATATAAGTTAATTCTCAGATAGACCAAAAGCCTGGCATTTTAAACGACGGATTGTACGATTTTTAGATCCGCAGGAGATCTCTTCCTTATCTTTGAGGAGTTAACTTTCAGTAGCTCTCTTTTTAACATCCAGCTTGTTACAAACATGTCTTGACTTCTTAACTTTAAGAAAATAACAGTATAGAGGTAATTGTTTCATGCTTAACTTAAAATACAATACTGTTAAGAACATTTGAGAGAAATTTGAGAAATCTGGTGCCCTTTAAATAAACCTCAGAAAATATATATCTTGTGTTCAAATATCTGCACAGTATTGTATGTTTTATTATTGGCCAAGCTGCAATCCTTTCTGTAAAAATGTGCACAGCACTGCCTCTTGTGCCATATTTTATCATTGGTCAAGAAGTAATTGTTTCTCGGTTTCTATTGAAGGATTAATGCAGCTTTTCCAATGAAAGAAAAGTGGATTTTTTTCATCTTTGTTTCTTTTTTTATGCAACAGCATCATCAGCTTCCTTCGCATGTCTGGTGCCTGTTGTGATTGGCTTGGCTCTCTCCCTTTGGCTTCTCCCCCCACTACGCTCATCGCTCATCTACTGAACTTTGTTTTTCCCAAGAGTGCCTGTATTTTTCCCCACTACATTTCTCCCATAAGCAGCCCCATCCTTTCTCATACACCCTCCCTCCCTGTTTGGATATAAGCCAAATTCATCACGAGTTTGAGTCTCCCCATTTGTTCTCCTCTCAATGCTCACATTACACACAATTCAGGTGATATAAGAGCGCCTCAGCATGGTTGATGATAATGAAGACAGTTACTGTCAGTATTCCCTACATTTAGGGTCTATTGATTGTTTTATCCAAAGAATATTTTAATGTTTAATCATACAGTTAAGCAAGTTGAACATCTTCCTTTGGATCTGGTGCTGCATCTGTTTCCCTCTTGGACTTATTCTTACCTAAACATTCATCTATGTCATTACCTCCATTCTGCTCTGTGAATATCTTGGCTTTAAGTCAGACATTTCTACTATCAATCTCATAAACTTACCAATAAGATGCTGGGTCTCCACGCTGCAGGCATACGTTGGATTACTGGAACTCTCATCTGCACGGGACAAATACGCGGAGTTCTGCGTGCCGATGGTTATGATCCCAGCCACAGTCTCCAATAACATACCGGGATCAGATCTCAGCATTGGCTCAGACACAGCTTTGAATGCCATTACTGATGTAAGTTTGACTGGCCTAGAGTGCATGCAGGTGTTTATAGATCTGTCAGTCAGACTCTTTTCTTCCATCACAGTTTGGGACTCTTCTGACTACCAGCTTGCTTCCAACAATTAACGTGTAGAAAGTAAACTTTATTCACATTGTTATATGCTTAAAATCTTGGTTGAAGGCATATAGCCGTCTAATTTAAGATTTTTTTAAATGTAAACCAACTCACTCTTGTTTCATACATTTTTTATAACAAATCAAATTATCCTGTGGTGTAGTGCTTGTTATTGTTTATCAAGTTTAGTTTTTGCTCAGTTTGTTGGTAAATATAGCCTTTCTGTGTATATTTACTATAACAGCGACATGTGACCAGGATTACGTCACTGTGCATGAATACAATTGGTCAACAAGCTGAAGCAATAGAGGCAAGCGAGGGTGGAACTCCGCCGTTGTCCAAAATCAAATAAAAAAAGGTAGAAAAAGATATTTAATATATTTAATTCCAAGACTCTAAAACTCATATTGGCCTAGGAAAATAGTATGACTGTTAGAGTACACTAAAACTGGAGCTAAAGCCCAGGAAGCATTCTGCCGATGCTTCAATATTGATAGACACATGAGTATGTGCCAAAGGTGCTAATGGCAATGCTTTTAAGCCCTATCCTAATGGTTTTTACCAAGGTATTATAGCTCGATTAGAATGGTCTGGACCTATTTAGTAGCTGTATCAATGGCCATCATCTGACTTTCTGATAGTTCGGCTGAATTGCCAGTAAATGGCACCACTTCTGTTTAGGTCAACTCATTGTGCCAGTCGACTGGGTTATATTTAGGATATTAAGACCATCAAATAACCATCATGGCTCTGTATATATATAAAACCTTATTTTATTATATAACCTTATTTTATTATAATCAACTGGATTTCGATTTTTTTTTGCTGTAGACATACAACGTGACTCTGTACCTTAACGGAAAAGAAAAATTCAATCACATTAACATGATTGTGGAAAATTGAAAACCATTTTATCTGATAGACCTTTGGTATAGAAGAGTAGTCATCAAATTTAGTGTTTTGTTTTTTATACCTTAAAGGCTATATGTCATTTACTTAAATGTGTTTTAACATTTTTAATACTGCATTTACTTGAAATGATAACTTTAAAATAACAGCTAAAGTAATAAATGTCCTCAGGTTCATGCAGGGTAGGTCCTTTTATCTTGACTTTAGGTCAAACTTCACTCCCATGCTTCTGTTGGTTAATGTGAATTCTTAATTTGAATTGTGATTGAATCAATTGGCATTAAAATAAATGGACAGATCTAAGTAGATGAGTAACTGAAAGTTTTCCCTTCCTCCTTTTCTTGCAATCAACACAGAGTTACGATGTATGTGTTGTGCCAACAAGTAAAACATGTCCGTATAACGTCCATGCTGGATAAAGAAGTCAAGCAAATGCAATATTTCAAAATAGATGTTTTATTTTTAAACAAGTACTTCGCAAACTTTTTAAATCCCCTTGAGCGTGACTGCTCCGTCAAGTCATTGGGAGAGGTAGAAAGAAAATCCAATGCATGGAAAGAGGGCAGGAACACATTACCATAGCTGAATTGCTGGTTTTGTAAACAGGAATTAAAAAGTTATATAAAGAAAGTCTTGAGCACCTTCTATGGGAATGAAAGCTAAATGAAAACAACTGTAATCCCAACAAAACCTTTTTCAAAAGTACAGGACAGGAAAACCTAAACAGAGGGACACTGAGCCATAAGTACTTTAGGGAAGGGAAGAGAGCATTTTGCTAAAGTTAGTTTTATACTGTAATACTCTCATTGGCCAAATGTTGCAACATCTCAGTTACAGAATTTGAATCCTATACATTGGAGGTCTTCAACAGGGGGTCCGCAACCCCTAGGGGGTCCATGAGATACTGCATGGGGGTCACAAAAGTTTTGATTGATTAGACTTTTTTTTATATTCCCCCCTGCAATTGTTTCCACTAATTGAAATGTCTTTAAATCCACATTAACATGAATTCAACAAACTGTAGTAAACAGATAAATGGAGGCAGAAGATGTCTTTCAGTCATCAATGCACACATTCAGAGACACACAGGAGATCTTTCAAGCTGGGCACCGTTTCATACACAACACCTATCCCATCAACCAGGAATCAGAATCAGAAATACTTTAATAATCTCAGGGAGAAATGACTTTCGCTACATGACTCCATCTGTAATAGAGAGACTATAGGACCAGTTTGATATAACACAATTTCATACAATATATATAATTAGGGGATCCCTGCTCCATCTCGCCATCAGTATGGGGGTCCTTAGCCTGGAAAATGTTGAAGACCCCTGGTTTACATCTTTAGATTTATTGAAACCAAAGTTTTCTGACTGATGATGGATCTTCATAAGAACATCAGAAATGTTTCCTTTGAGCAGACATATGTTGTACCAAGGGATTAACACCTCTAAATATACAGATTTTCATTTTGATTCTGCTAATCAAATAAGGCTGTAAATCAGTAAAATTCTAAAGAAAGTGGAAAAGTCATCGTCAGTTATCCCTTTAGATACATAGAGTTTAAAATGAAACATTATCACTAGTCTGCTCATGTGAGCCTGATAGAAAAATATAAACATACTATCCATCTATATCCATATAAGGCTAGAACATGTCATTTTATCTCACTTTTTAATCGTGTTTGTTCTTCTGGATGAGCTGTAGATTATGTGTGGTTCCAAAATGTTATAAAGGTACATCTCAGAACCAGGAACTAGACTGAGGTTGGTTTACAGGAAGAGATATTAAGCATAAATTATTTACAAGGGCCGCTTATTACTTCTGACCTACCAAATACACTCACACACGCATTGAAGCAGCAAGTGTATTAAAGTTATTTGACTTTAATACAAACTAAAACTCCTCCCTCATTGTTGACTAGTAGCTAAAAATGGCTCATAGCAGATATATTTGGAAAAACATACATGTGGCTGATCTTCCAGTAGCCTTCAACTTTAGGTGCTTGACCTTGACTGACCTTAAGGGGAGAAACAGATTTGCTCTCACATAGAAAAAAAAAGAAAAACAGTGATAGATAAAAGTAGTGCAGTGCACGTTAAGAGAAAAGGAAAAATAAAAGAATAATCTGGATAGTTCTCTAAAAACACTTGAATGAATGCTCTGAAAATGGAGCTAATCTGTCTTAAGTTATTTTACTGCTGCTGGTTTTTGGAAGTGAGCTGGTCTGTAGAGGTCCCATGTAAGTGTCAGAGCATGCAGTGACTTGTTGCATGTTTGTGGCATGCGTCTCAGTGTGTTGCTTGTGTCAGTGAAGTCTGCTGTTTGTGTGTCAGTAAACAGCGAGTCTGCAGCAGTCAGACTCAGTTCTTCCAGGGTGTCTTGATTTCTCCTACAAATGACGCAGAGACAGTAAGTTTCCTCTAGAAGGCACAGATTAGTCAACACCTTTGATTCTTTTGGTTCAAACACTCCTTTCTAGACAGATATAAATGGATTCGGCGCGTTCAGAATCTCCACATTTTCGCATTGGTCTTTATCTAGTTGCGTCAACAGCTTGACTTGTCAGCTGCGATGAGCCCCCCCTACACGCCATTCTGACCCCTCTCCGCCAACGAGAAGCCAAAGCCCCATCCCTGATATCCTGGAGAGAGCCAGCTAAGCAGCACATTCTTTACAGAGCTGAATGGTCACGGTCAGTTACAGTAAAGAGGGCTCCCTTAATTCATGTATCCTTTCTTTTCAATTGTTTTCTAAGGTACCGCTCCCCTTCTCATCTTTATAAAACATGAAGGTGGTTTTGGCAAAGCATGTTTTGCAAACAAAACAGAATTCAGTGTAAACCCATCACAGAAATGAAGGATACAGGATGAGGGAGCCCACAGGGCACCATGAGGCAGTTTGTAAAGACACTTTAAAATGCAGGTATCCCCCCCTAGTGGTCTAACTTAATGTTATGACCACAACCATCAGGCCTTTGAGTCTTTGCTGGAGCTCTACGAGGCGAGGGCCAACTACAAGGAGTTTTGCATCCCCATGTGCATACTGCCTGCCACCATTAGTAACAATGTGCCAGGCACTGACCACAGTCTGGGAGCCGACACGTCACTCAACGCCATTGTGGAGGTAAGAGCCAAAGACAAATATACACCTTATGAGTTGGGGGTGTGACTCCTGAGATTGTTACTAGAATGATCCATCAATTGCAGGTTATAAGATATTATTAAGAGTTTCGCCAAACATTTCTCAAACCAAGGAATTAACGGGGCTTTGGAGAATTCAAACATATTAGAAATGTCTCATTAATAATATCAGAAGCAGTTAGTTGGTTTTGACAGTTATAATGGAATCGACACACTAAAATTGAGGGTCTGGCTCTGACTCACAGCAATCACCTTAAATTTTAAATCAATGAACTACACTGTTCTCATTTATTTGTGCCAGAATGAAAGGGCAGTTAGTTGGAACCTCTCAAATGAGAATTATCATCCTTGTCTTCAGTGCATAAATTTGCCTGAAGGGATTCATACGTTTCTGCCCCGTGTAGACCACTTACCTACAAATTCTTTTCATTAAAGATGCTGCTGAGGTTCAGCACAGTAAAATCAGGCAAATCCGTCATTCCTTCAGACTCCTTTGCATTTCTTACACATAGTTACTTAATAAATATCGTAAAACCACCTTAAAAACACATGCAGGTTCAAAGCAAGAAGAAAAAGACTAAATTAAGATGGTACCATGTCTGCAGAACCACAGGTCAGTACTTATGGAGTAACTGAAGTTAAACCTGTGAGTACAAATGTTTTTTTTTTCAGTTAGACTACTTGCATGTTACGTGTTTGTTTGCGTTTTCTTGATGTGCTGTTTACTGCTGATGCCCATTGTTTATTGGATTGTTGCCTATGTGTTCTACATGTCATTGATAGGGTGATTTTAACCAAAAGGAAGGTTCAGTGAGCACAAAGAATGCAAATACATTTGACAGACCACTGAATTGATCCGATTTGGTTGACTTTACTTGTCTGCTAATAGCAAGATGCACAGGTTGACTTTTAAGGTTCCTACTTTTTTTTTATATAATGTATAGAGATTTTTCCCCAATTTCAGTCCTTGTTATATTAGTGGAATAACTTATTTAAGTGACTAAGTGACTCACATAACTGCAAACTTTATGCAAATTAAGATGAAAATGAAATTTTATGCTATTTTAGATGCTTATTCTTTCCCTGATTTTGATTTCCTTTAAGTGAGATTTTAAATTAATGCTAAAACTGTAATACTAAGCTCCTTTTCATTATTTAACTGCACCAACCTATAGCTCAACCTGTGCATCAGTGTAGCTCAAAATAACCCGCAGAGATTTTATCTACTCTAAAGCAGAGCTGCTGCTCTTTTTTATTTTATCTTTCTGTCTTTTACATTTATTTAATAAAATATTCAATATGTGTCATTCAATTTAAAGGTTTTCTGACTCCAATGGTTTTCTGACTCTAATGGATTTGACAAATGATAATTATCACAAAACCTCATCATGTAATCGACATAGAACCAAGAAGAATCCAGTTTGACTTATTTTAGCTCTGCTTCAAAGTATGTCCTCTGCAGCTGCGTGCCCCAACAGAGACTGAAATGTTCAGATTCCTTAAAACTGCATAACTTTTCTATGAATCAGACATGCGATCGCATCAAGCAATCTGCCAGCGGCACCAAGCGACGGGTCTTCATCATAGAGACAATGGGGGGCTACTGTGGCTATTTGGCCACAGTGGGTGGTCTGGCTGCAGGTGCAGACACCGTCTACATCTACGAGGAGCCGTTTGACATCCGTGACCTCCAGGTCAGATTAATATCTATTCACATACAGTTTTCCTTGTATGTATATTTATTTACATTTCTTTGATACATTGCACTAATGCTTCATGGAAATTTTATATATAGTATTTAAGTTCATATGCACCTTGCTTCTGCTATGGTCACAATGTGTCTGAAGTGTGTGCATGAGCCAGATTAATGCCAAGCATATAAGGAAACCTATTAATAACTTCTGAGCTGCATCATTCATTCCATTACAGACAGATCCCTTTAGAGGATTAGAATGCAGGACTGCCTGTGTTTGTTCTGACCGCCACATCGTGCCAAAAACTGGAGCATCTTTTTTTAACTTTATATTCACTTCGCCTGATAAGACATTAGATTTCAATCTATTAAATTTCACTTTTTTCTTTCAAATTGTCTTATTTGCCAAAACAAGAATCTATGATTATTATATTTGTTGGATACTAAGGTGGATGTTTTGAGGAATATATGAAAAATTAAAGGTTAAATGACATGTTTGTGATATGTATCATTCAATGTTTTAGTTTAAATGATTAAGTTTCTTAGCTGTATTAAAAAAATGCTTTCAAAT
>NW_015150668.1:58332-63082 GCF_000732505.1 Cyprinodon variegatus
AATACGATCAGTTTCCTCATTATTTAAACACCTTTACGCTGTTAGTAATGTTTTTTTATATGGTGATGAAAATCCTGAGCCCTCACTATACTTTCAAAGATGTTAAAAGCTTTGCTGTGGTGCCCTCTGGTGGTGAATTTGTTGCACTGCGCGTCAGTGTCAGGAGGCGCAAACGCACTGAGGAGCCTCACAGAGTTGCTGCTTCTTGCAGAGGTTGTAGGCTGCAGGCGTTCACTTCCCATTTCTCTTTATTTTCAGGCCAACGTCGAGCATCTGACACAGAAAATGAAGACCAGCATCCAGAGAGGTTTGGTGCTGCGGTGAGTTTTCATTCTTTTTACTCTTTCAGTGAAAGATTGTTCTATTTTCAATTTAGTACCTTCTTGTGTTATTTGACACATCAACATCCAGCAAGTACGTGTTTGAAGATTTTCAGCTGTCATAAAAATGTTTCTATTGTTGTCATTGTTCAAAAAGGTTATGCTATTTTCCAGTTATTATGTTATTTCCTGGTTGTTTAAACCTCAAAATGACCCTTCAGACTTTCTGTTATGTTCTGTAATGTGGTTATTTTAGTCCACTGCAGCAGCAAGGTGTTAAAAATGCTCCCAGCAGGATGAGGCTGTGTGGAAATAGGACAAATGTAATATTTTGGACAGAGGGTAGGTGACATTGTGAAGCTGTGCTGAGGTTTGCACCTGCATTATTATTTTCTACAAAAGGCTGGAAATCAGAGTGTGTTTGAAGGGCTGGAAAACACAGGACACTGGAGTTTAATTAACTTAAAAACAGAACAAACTCATCAAAAATAACAAAATATTACTTCCTACTATTGATGAATAGTGAATGAAAGTGATATGAACAAAAACAATCTTTGAAACCATATCTTCATTATTTACAGTTTGCTTCTAGGTTTTCAAATATTTGATTTTGGAATCTGTCTGCTTTGTTCAATTCTTGTACATTTCATGCTGTTTCATCATGGCTCACTACAGTAGGTACCCGCTATCCAAAAGTTCTATATTTAAGAAAATGAAGAAGAAAATGGGACGGGAAGCTAAGAGATGCATTATCCTAAGAGTTTACAGCTTTTTGGATTAAGCTCTTTAGGATTTTTTTGTTTATTTGTTTTATTAATTCATCTAGAAAAGGAGAAAAATTCCATGCCAGATTGTTAGGAAAAAAAAGTTTTCAAATTTCTAAAGAAAACTTATTTAACAGAAAAAAGGTTTTTCCATTTTAATGTCTCTTATGAGCCATGAGTAAGATGCAAAGCCAACATTGGTTTTCTCTTCAAAAACCTGTTTTTGATAAAGCAGTCAAAAGAAAAATAGACATTCTTTATCAAAATGACATAAAATAAAAGCTGAAAATCCCCCTTGCTTGAAGCCATATGTACATAAAAAAAGTGTATCATGTTCAAAACTGCAGGCTGTATGTAGGTCATTCTAAACAACATGGCCCAGATGTAGAAACAATTTACACCTTGTGACTTTGTTAAATCACCTTCCCAACTCTACTTTAAGGAGAGAACACACATTTTGATTACTGATGCCATTTGCAGTTCCATTTGCTTTAGGCTTTTTTAGGTCTATTGTTATTGTGTATCTGGAAGGTGTTCACGGCACTGCATTTTTCACCATGATGTTGCAGCGTCATGGTCTGGTCTATTGGACATGATTAGGAAAAGCACACACCAGTCTATATAAGGTCTGACAATGCATGAACAACATGCATGAAGTCATAAGGTCTGTAGACATGTGAGACAGGATTGTCTTGAGGCAAAAATCAGAGGATGGAGACAGAAATATTTCTGCTGCTTTTAAGGTTTCAAAAACTGAGCAGCTTTAATCATTTGTAAATTGAAGACGTTTAAGATAAGACCATCTTTGCAGCAATCCACCAATCAGCCTTGAATGGTAAAGCGCCCAGAAGAAAGCCACTCCTTAATAAAAGGCACATGGTAAACAATCTGGGGTTTGACAAAAGCCTCCTAAAGGACACTTAGACTTCAAGCTTCTGAAACAAAATTTAGAGCTAAAACCGGGTGTCTACAAACACAAAGGCTGAAAAGTGTCCTCAAAATAATTGAAATAATCAGCCAGTGCAAAAAGATGATTTCCTAATGTTTGTTTGTCTCATTTTCCCTCTTGCATCTGTTTTATTTTAGTAACGAGAACTGCAACGAAAACTTCACCACTGACTTCATCTACCAGCTGTACTCTGAGGAAGGTCGAGGCGTGTTCGACTGCAGGAAGAACATCCTGGGTCACATGCAGCAGGTCAGACCCACAGGCTAATACGCTTATTACCCTAAATGTGCTCTGCACTCAGTTAAAGGAGTCAGTACCTTTTGTGTCTATGCTTCTTTTTGTATGTCTGCTTCTCTCTCTTTGAACCACAGTCAGCCTCTAACATCGAGCCTTTATTTATTGATAAGTTACGCAGAAGTTATGCACACATTATTCATAGGTTTTGGATACGCTAGACACCACGACTTAAGAGTAACTTAAAGTTAACGTATGTCAACCATCAGATAAATGACCTGTAACTTATGCCCTACGTATGGCATACCTCAAGAACGCATGTCAGCAAGTGTGCCATAATTGCTGTATGTTGATGAGTGCCAGTGCGCTTCAGTGTGCTCATAACTTATACAAAATGTACCCATAACTTATCAAACGTTTGCCAGCATTTTTGCCAGATTTTTTGTACGTAAGGCATAAGTCTAAATCGTCAAGGTGTGAAAGGGGCTTTAGCTGCTGCACCAGAGAAAACAAAACTTTGGGCTTGTTTTTTGCAAATATCAGAATCAGAAATACTTTAATAATCCCAGAGGGAAATTACTTTTGTTACACGCTCCAGTTACAGTTTTATATAATATATACACACATCCAACTACACAATATAATAAAGATAAAAAATAAGAATAAAAAGAGATAAAAATATATACACATATAGCTCTTCTGTATATATATATATCTATATATACTTACGTCTATCTATGCATATGTAAAAACTAAATCCAAATAAAGTGAAAATCCAAGTAAAGTGATAAATCCAAGTAAAGTGAGTATTTTATGACTTATTTTAAACTGAAATTATATTTATTAATTTAAGGTTTTATATCAGAACACCATAATAAGTTTAATTTAAGTGTGCCACTTTTTTGTTGGATGCAGTCTTAAAAGATTTTCCATAATCTTTCATTCAACAGGGCGGAGCTCCATCTCCTTTCGACAGGAATTTCGGCACCAAGGTGGCAGCTAAAGCCATTCAGTGGATCACACGAACCCTTAAGGAGTCATACAAAGAAGGTGCGTCAAAGTGCTTTATGGCCAACCTTCTGTACTGTGCATGCAGATGAACGAGATTTTGGGTGGATTTTGTTCCTTGTGTATTCGGGGCTCGGTTATAAAAGCTGACGTTTCCCTTTAAAACAGGGCGAGTCTACACCAACTCAGAGGACACTGCCTGCCTGCTGGGGATGCGTCGCAGAGCAATGGTCTTTCAACCCGTGGCACAGCTCAGGGAAGAGACGGACTTTGTGTAAGATCAACTTTGTCTTTTTATCATTTCAGTCATCCTGTCCAAGAATCAATATTTTTTTTGAAGAAAAAAAAAATAATTAGGACGTTTAAAATTTCCTCACTTGATTGATGGAGAACTTTACATCAAGCATTTGCCACAAAATTATGCAAGAAATATCTAAAGATGTACTTTTGTAGTACCTGTATGGTGAGTTGTTAAAATTATCACTTAAGAGAATATTTTTCTGGTTGAATGTCGATCTGTCCATTAATGTCTCTTAAATTTGAGGCTTTTCCACATTTAACTGTTCCTTTTCTTTTCTGGAATATTTAAACAACTTCTTTGATTTTCAAAAACAAGAATTAGATGCACAGGTTTAAATTTCCTGTTTATTTTCCCTTAGCAAAAAGTAGTTTATTCAAGTATACTAAAAGTGCACTAATTTCATACTTAAAATCAGGCAGTGCACTTAAGAGTTTACTTATTCTAAACTATATTTCATATACTTAACAATAGTATAGTCAAGTACACTTGACTATACTATTGTTAAGTATATACAAGTACAATTGTTTACTTTATTGTTTACTAAAGTATACTTTAAGTATACCAATTTAGTTTAAAGAAGTATTATTTTAGTAATACTTCAAGTATACAAAAGTACATTGTTCGGGTATACTTTCTAAACTTATACTTAAGTATTCTTAATAGAATTTACTTCAAGTATACTACTTTTTGCTAAGGGTTGTGTAACTCATACTACGTGAACCACACAGGATCAGTTATCCAAACAGGCTAAATTGGTTGGTTTTTCTAGCTGAACATATTTGGGACCTTCATGCAACATTTTCTTATTCTGTCGTAAATTTCTCTTACTTTATCTGCTACCATGGGCTTATATGAATGTGCCACATTAGATTGAACAAATGTTCTCAACTGATTAAGGAAGGTAACCATTCTTGGTGGCATGCATTCATGAGAATTGCGAATCAACATAATTACCTCCCTGATAATTCCATAGAGGGCTACGACTTCCAGTGCATGTCATACGGTGTTCATTCAGAGGAATGGCATTGAAGACGAAGAAGATAAACTTTAGCAGTTTGGAGTTCTGCTGAGTGAGAGCTGAGCTGCAGAATTAAAAAACCAGTAAAAGCCAAGCAGTGAGGAATAAATCACAAGAGCTGCAAATGGCATGATTGCACTGCTACACAAGAAACAT
>NW_015150668.1:64794-77234 GCF_000732505.1 Cyprinodon variegatus
GCTTCTAAACAACAAAAAAAATGTAGTCATTTTGTAAAAAACTAAGTTTGGATAACTGGTGACTAAATGTGCATCAGTCCTACGTCCGTCTGGAGCACTTGTAAAATGTGTTCTTACCTGAGAGAACATTAGAAATAGGAGAGAAAATGTTGAATGTGACAAAATTTTCCAAATAATTTGTACAAATCATTAAAGAATTAAATTGCTTCGCTTCTTGCATGAAACTCATTGTGCTTTTGGAACAGTTCAGTCTAAATCCTTCCAGCAGGTAACTGGACAGGAATTCGATCAACAGTTTGGAGGTAGTCTTCCATTCTTAATCAGTTTTCTTTGCATAAACTTTGTTAAGCTGTTTTCAGTATAATAAAAAAAAACTTCAGGTTACATATTCTCTTATGATTGTAATCTTGTGCTTGCAGCTGTGATGGTTGGATATTGTTGCAGCTCTAATAGAGTGGCAGCTTGAGTTAGGGTCTCAAATTGTGTTCTTCAGCCACTGTGTGGGCCCCATTTATGTGCTAAAATTAAGACTCAGGTTTCCTTCCAAAAAAAATAAATATTTCTAGTTTTTAATTTAGAAAAAATCAAATTGTAAACATTTCTGTCTCAACATTTTCAAAATTGCTGAAGGAATATATTTATAAAACACAAGATAGTTCTGCATATTCCCCCCCATCATTGAAATGGAAATTTGAAATTGAAATTTATTCGAACATGATACAAATATAAAAATAAAATAGTGCACAGTAACAAGAAGTGCATAAAAAAGAAGAGAAAAAAAAATACAGATATTTTTTTCAATTAACATATCATGACTTGAAAGACGCTGAATGTTAATAACTTTTTCGCAAAGTAAAAAAACATTAATTTTTGGAGTAATGTGCATTAATAGGATGAAGTGTGGAAAAGTACGAGTTGATTTTTTTTTTTGGGTAGTTTCTAATGTAGGTCTGAACTCTTAAAAATGAAAAGAATTTCCTCCATTTTATTTCAGCAAATGTTTCTCAGATCAAAATGTTAAAGACAAAAGAAAAATCATAAACTTTTTTTTCCCCCCAGTCATCGCATCCCTAAAGAGCAGTGGTGGCTGAAGCTCCGTCCTCTGATGAAAATCCTGGCCAAGTACAAGACGAGTTATGACGTGTCCGACGCCGGCCAGCTGGAACACGTGACCCGGGTGCGTCCCAAAGAGAAGGAGACCCCGGCTGCAATCTGAACCGCTACCGGAGGAAAGCTTTACTCTCACAGGAAACCGGCTTCACATTTCAGTGGCAGCTGCTCACACATTGATTGATTGACTGCAAATCCATTAGGAAAGATTTAAAAGGATAGAGATTAAATTTAATAAAGGATTTATTGTACGAGTACGGCACTTTGCAGAAGGAATATTCTATTTTTTAGATTAAAGAGGGTCACTTGAGAAGAGCTTTATTTATTTTACGCAATATAACATTGTGTTTAGATATTCAAAGTTATTATATAATATATGCACTACTCAAATGTACTGTATTTAGGTTTTAGTGCCCAAAATGTAGCCATGTCTACCGTAATTATTTCCCGAGACGTCTATCATTTGTAAACACATCTCAGCTGAGGATGAAAATCTGTAATTAAATTCGGCTTTTTTTGTTTTTCATATCTACATCCGCACTTTGAGCTGCATAGCTAATGTTATCACCCTAAAGCTGCTTTAAAAAGGGAATCAATGTCTGGGGGATCATGCGCACCCTCCAAGAATGTGTCCACGCGCTGGCTCTAAAACACTGTAACCCAGATGGCTTGAGTGAGCAGGTCAAACGCTACCTGTACATGTATTTCGTGTTGTTGCCTTATCTACTTGTATCCATCCTGGGCTTTCTGTGTGCACCTTATAGTGATTATTTATGACAGGCTCCTGCTGTAGCAAAGCGATGTATCTGGAGAACGTGTGGAAAAGCACAGTGAGTGTTAACTTGATGTGTGTCCTGTTAAAGAGTTAATAAAGCATTTGTGTGAAAATGCTGAATGTTGTGATAATTCAGTAATTAATGGAAACATTATACCAAGATGCATTTAAAGAGTAGATTTTGTTAAAATCTTATTACATAACTATTCAATAATAAAAAAGATACCAAAGATCATTTTAGTTACTCAGATAAAAACTTTTAACTTATTCATAATGTAGTGATATATATATGCTCACATTTATTTCTGCAAACGAAAACATAAAATTGATTGAAATTATTAGGTTGTCAGCTCTATGAAATTATATTCTTGTATTCTACAACACATGCACTGTTATTTGTTGAGGCTCCTTTTGCATGACATACTTCATCAGTGCAGCTTGGCTTGGAGGTGATGAGGATGTGCGGGTTGTTTGGTGCATTTGTTCTTACATTTCTGAATACTCTGGTGTAAATGCCAGGAATGACTAAAGCTCAGCATCCCTCTCTAGCTCCAACGGCCACATCCTGCCCTCCTCTTCCATTGATCCTCCTGTTTCTATGAGTTTGTTATCAGCCAAATCAGAAGATGGTGCTGCTCCCTCCAAATTTCACATCCATCTCTAGAAGTCAAGTAAAGAGGCAATTGGAGAGACTGAATCATAATAAGTCATCAGCTCCAGAGTCCTGAAGGTCTGTGCAGAGCAGCTCTGCAGGATTCTACAGCACCTCTTCACCCTTAGTCTGCACCTGAAGGCAGTTCCAGTGAGCAGCGGTGGCTGAAGCTCCATCCTTCAGCAAACCCATTGTTTTTTAGACAAGGCAGACGGCACTGTAAGGTTCTTCTTTGATGTCTCCAATGCATTTATACAATTCAGTCTGCCTTACTTTGTGAGAAACTCCAGGACTCAGGTGGAGGCATCAACAATGGCCTGGGTCAAAGACTACCTCACAAACAGACCTCAGTTTGAAGGGTCAGCTGTCTAATCAATCAGTCAGGTGCAGAAGAGCATCCAGTCAGCTACAGTAACAATACTGTCAATGCAGCAAGTACTGGTTCATTAGCCAGTACAGTCAGTCTAAGCTGTGGAGACACTGGTATTCCTGTCTTCTTAAAGATCCTATTTAATTGATAATGGTACTTGTATTGTGTTTTTATCATTAACTATTTTTATTTTATTTTTATGTATGTATTTATTGGACCATGAGTCCGGAATAAAGTTTATCTATCTATCTATTAGCATTAATGTTAAGCTTCTCAGCAGATGGGAGCTCTAAAATGTCCCATTAGGCAGCTGCACTGGCTTTGGACTTCTGGAAACACGGCGGACCAATGCCAGCAAACTCAAGTTTCCAAAGGGTGGAAACTAAACTGGACTTTAAGCAGCATAGATTCTGTGTTTTTCCAATCTTCCACCACATTGGAACGCTCGAGTTTCCATTTAAATGCCTACTTTATTCTCATCTAAAAAGATGATTTTGGACCTTTGAGCCAGAGTCTAGTATCTGACCTTAACTCTGGTTCAGGTGCGGCTTAGGACACAGAAAGTTAGAGCTGGACTCTTCGATGGGATTTTCTTCAATCTTTTCAATGTTTCAGTTAGCCCTGCTACTATTGATTTTCATCTTATATTCCAGTTTTCTCAGACGTTATACAACACAATTATCTTAATAAACTGCACAGATGTGCATGATTATAAATACTATTACAAGGATATGTATGGATTTTATAAGATGTTGCCCTGGTAACCTGTGGTTTGGACCAACCAGAAGGGGTTCCTCTGTAACAGTTTTTCTCCTTTTAAAGGCTTGATCAGATGAATGTGTGAACCACAATAGACCAAACAAAACCCCTTTATGACAACAAATCCTCTTAAATGAAAGATGATTTAATGACAAAAGAGTGGGCAATGATTCTACTTTAACAAGACAACACTACAGATGTAACAGGTAATTTCCAACAGAATATACAAAGATTTTTTTCTGCATGTTTAAAATGATCAATCAATTTCCCGTTCCTGTTTGTGCGTTTCAGCTTCTCTTGAGATCAATTCTCAAATTTTAGTTTGTTTTTTTCAGTATAAAATCCATTCAAGGTATGTGTCCACATGTGGGACGTGTATTATTTTAATACCCATGTAGGATCTTTCTTGATAGTGTGATTCTCTGGACCCAGGATAGCAACTCCACATGTGCTCTGACCAACACTGAGGTGCCTGCAGGAAAACAAAAACAAAGTTTTTAGCTAATTTAAAGAGCTTTTCAAAGGCCCATTAGGAAATAAATAAATAAAAGTCATCTTGAACTGTTCTACCTTTCAGCCACATCCACCAGGCTTTTATGATCCACAGCAAAGAGTCTTTCTCTGTAACTCTGCTTCATTTCATCTGTGATCCCACTGAGAAAACGACTCGCTCCTGCTCAGAAATAAGACCAGAGTCAGTTTTTATGTCAGCAAGCAGATTTCACAAAAAAAAAAACATAAAAAAAAATACTAGAGGGTTATAAAAACATCTGAAAGGGAGCCAGATAGCTTCCATTACAGTGTAGTATATCCACCTTTGTCTGCAGGGGCCACAGGTGAATCCACAGCTGAGAACACAGAAAGCTTAGCTTCATCAATGTCCTGCTGAGAGAACTGTCCAGATTTTGCCCAGTCGACACCTTTTCGAAAAGCAGATAATGTCTGCACAGAGTTTGGATCCCTTAGGCACAAAAGAGATAAACTTTGGTCAAAATTTGAAATGATTCATTCAAAAACAGTTCAAATAGAAAACAACTGGATTAAAATTCTCCAGTTTAAGAAGTGTTAGGGCATCTAGTCCCAAAGTAAGTCAATAAATGTTCATGTTAAAGTGCTTAAACATATATAAGCATTACTTAACAGTTGACAAAACAAACTGCATTGGTTGTTGATGCCTTTTTTATATCATTACTCATTATCATTACTGTTAACTGATTTGTAGAAGAGTTTGTGTTCTCATTCAATAGTTTGGGTCATGAGTCGGGTCTTATGGGACTTAGTGGATCAGAACTGAAAGGTTTAGGAACCTCTGGATTAGGGTAACATGTACGCTTCCTCCAAAGAGCTTTCTCACTTTAGAGCTAGTAAAGGAGAGGTTCAAAGCTTAAAGCTGCTTGGGAAGAGCCCCGCTTCAGATTGGAATTTAAGACCTTCTTAACCAATCAGGCATTGTTGCGGCCATGTTGGCCGCAACATGGCAGCAACAAAATATTTTATCTTTCCAGCAGGAAGGGGTAAATTGGCTTGAAACTAACTGGGCTGCTCTTTCAAAGCATCTTAAATTAAGAATTTAAGCAAATTCTATTAACATATCTATAAATCTGTTGTGGAGAGTGTGATCTATTTTGCCAACATCTATTAAAGAAACAGGATCTGGATATCACTGATATGGAAGACTGATTATATTCTGGGAATATCAGTAGAAACTTTGGACATTACTTTAAAAAGAGGAATTCTTCAATAAATGAGGAAAATTACAGACAAGCCTGATCATCCTCTTCAGAATATCAAACGGCAGCAGTGTCTTTAGTCAGAGGCTTTTCCAAATCAGCTGTAAGGCAGACCCCTACTGGAGATACTTTCTGCCGACTGCCATTAACATCTACAACAGCTTAATGAAGAAACTCCTTTAATGTCAGCTCTGTTTTTTAAGGTCATGAAGTGTCAAAGACATTTGACCTACATTGCCCACTGACGGTGGTCAGAAACCCCGATGTCGCCTGTGTACAGCAGCCTCACTTCTGTCAGTGAGGCCCAGCTGAGTCTATGATGTAGCTTACCATCATCAGTGTGTGTGTTTGTGTGTGAATGACAGAATGTGTTGTAATACACTTTGGAGTCGCCACAAAAAAAAAAAAAAAATTGCTATACAAGTACAGGCCACTTAACATTTAAGTGTTCATTTTTAATTGAAATTTATCGATTGAATTAAATCTTTACTGAGGATTCTCTTCAGACTAAGAGCAAAAAAGTTTTTTTTTTTTTTTTTTTACTTTTTTGAGTCAACCATGTCCTGGATCTGGATGACCTTTACCCGCAGGTTTAAATCAGTTAGCAGCATAGTTGCTAGACAGGAAACATGAGAAGAAATAAAGGGGGGAAGGCATGCAGCAAAGGTCTCAGAAACATGGCTGCGTCAGAACAAAGTTTGAACGCTGACAAGAAAATTTGAGTTCAACTTTAACATAGCTAAAGCAAAGATAAGACAGGTAAAACCCGTTTACATCCAATGTTTGGTCTTTTTTAAACACAAACAAATTACAGTTTACTCTCAACTGGTGAATATCTTCCTAAAGTCTTTAAATGGAAATGCATAAGCTGAATAATACTTGTAAATGTAACACATTTACACACGGCCTACACCATCTCTGATCTGATAGATGTTTAATCTCCTGTATGCAGCGAACAGATTTCCATATGAACTAAGATGTTAGAAGAGATACGCTGAAAGCAGCGAGTTTGGCAAAGATAGAAAATAGAGGGATGTGAGATACATTCAGTTTTTCATTATTCAGATCTATGATACTAAATTCATTCAAACCAAGCCAATACAACAACTGTTCATGTTCTTATTATGGTCTGAGGGTCATCATCATCTTTGAGTTAGAATCAAGTCGTCTAAAGTTTTTTTTTTTTTTTTTTTAGCTTTAAGCTGTATATAATCAAATTAACATTTGAATTGTGAAAATGTGTACAGTAAATATATTAGTTTCACTTTTGTATTGAATAAGTAAAGTTTTCCTTTTGATGATAATGTAATTTATTAAGATATATCTGAAGGTTCTGATCTATCAATCAGAAAAATATTTCTACAAGTTAAAATTCAAAGTTTAAGTGTATAAGAAACTACCATGAGCAGAGAGGGATTTCATTGTTAGAGTGTAATAATTAACCCTTATCATAATAAAAGTATAGGCTTGAGGCTGTCCGAACCTGAGATTTTTTGTGAATTTCTCTCACCTGTAAGAGTAAAAGGAAAACACGCCACTTCCTCCCATTCTGGCTCCGCCTCCATAGGCTCCACCCTTCTCCCGAATTTCTCCGTGGAGAAATTTTGCCGTCATCATTCTTGCCAAGATGCTCAAACTGACTCAGATTGAGGAAGGTAACCAGAAAAGGCGAAGAGAGCATGAACAATGAGGAAACGTAACTTTTAAACGTAAAACCATGAAAAGAAAGTGACTCCCATTAAATTACATTACACATAGCACAGAGTGCACAGTGTATTTCAATGTAAAAAATCTAATAAGTCTCAGTCATAATCATTTATAAATTGACTTTTTCTACTTGTAATATTCACCTGGCAAAATCCTGGTGGCAGAATGGGACGGTGCGAATACTCTCACTGACAAAATTAACAGGGAAGGGCATCTGGAAGAACGTCTTCATCTGACATGGTTGGAAGTGTGGCTCCTGTTGAGACATAAAAAGTGGTTAAACTCTCCCAAATGTAGAAAAGGAGATTGGTTTTGCATGCAGTTATAATGCTGGCTTAATCATTTGTTCATATCTATCAAGGATAGGCTACGTGGCTTATAAGCAAAAACTCAGATTTTTCCATACCATTAATATTTTTTTTTTGTGCTTTTGAATCATTAAAACAAACTATAAATGATGTATTACTTTAATAACTACTTAACCTCCTAAACCTGAAGGTCTATTTTCCAAGAAAGGTATACTCAAACTTTATAAGGCCTTTCTCAACTGGCATACAGCCTAAACTACCAATATTGTTAGCAACTGACATAAAAGGTCCAGGAGGATGAAGTGGTAGTGAGAATTTGAGAGTAAATTATTCCGGGCTTGAGTAGCACATTTAAATGGCCAAAAAATAACCTAATGTAAAATGAAAAAAACAAAACAAGAAAACCCAGACGTTTAAATACAAACCTTCTTACTTTTTCTGTAATGACGTAAATAAACATAATCAATCTCAAATTCAATATCATGGTTACATATGTATTAAGTTCGGTGTTCATCAAACAATAATTGCCTATAATAAAAACACCTCCTACAATTGCTGCCAATCCTTCTAAGGAGATAAAGAGGCTTCCTAATGTTTTGAAAAAAAAAAACTAACACCAATTTTCTTCTAGATTTCTTTTTTGATTTGTATGTAAGTTTTAAGATAAAAAAAAAAATCCTTGATTCAGATGAAATCATCTTTAACAATGCATGCAAGAAAAAGGTTTTATGTTTTTGTATACATTCTGTCCTCAGACACAGTAGGAAGGACGGTAGGGAGGTAAAAGTTATCTCTGAAGCCATTAAGAACAGATGTAACTTCTCGTCAGAAGTTATTTATGTGTCCAAACTACGGCTGCAACTAACGATTATTTCGCAAATCGATTAACCATGTGAAACTCATATTTTCCACTTCTATTCTGGATGGAACATATTAACAGATGAAAAAGTTTTTATTTTTTTTTTTATCTTAAATGCAAAATGTTTATATATTTTTTTACAATCTAGGTATAATTACTGCTCTAAGTGGGTTTCTCTGTCAGCTACAGGCATGTTTTACAGTCTCTATACTCCAAATACTGTTTAATCAATTACTTAATTAGTTGTCAATTATTTCAACAATAGACTAATCATGATTAATCCAATTGTTTCAGCCATAATCCAAACTTGGTTTGTTTATTAACGTTGAACTTACTGTTATCAGTTTTCTACTTGGACCAGAATCTTGCAGAGGGTCAAGAGGTTTCTGGAGAGAAAAACAAAATACAACAAAGCAAGTAAATGATGAGGATTTCCTATTAGGGCAGCATAGCAGCATATCAGGTGCATCTTACCTTAATAATATTTGTTCTAACAGTCTTGCGTTCTTTTCTGTTTTCAGCCACATCTTTAATAAAACTCTCCAACTGTGTTGCTGAATCTGATATTTTCTGCGGTGTAGCATTGATGGAACACCTGTTAGAATGGACGAAGCAGAAAACGACGGATTCACTTTCTGTGGCAAAATAAAACAATCACAGAAACGAAAAAAAAACAAAAAACTAAACTATAAGGATTCAAAGAACCCTTATTGGAAACCTGCTATGATTGCTCCCACCTCATGTTCTCTGGGTTCAGAAGGTGTTTTTTGATCCTGGGTAATGTTCGGATGACTTGACTGAGATCGGGCATCTCAGCTATCCTCTTCATAAACTTCACCTAGTTTTCAAATAATAAATAAATCTGTATCAGTTAACAGAGATTAACTGTTTGACAAAACAAACTATTACATATCTAAGTTAATGCAGCCAAATGCGGATGTAGAAAGAAGCACACTGTTTACATTTATTTCTCCCTGTGATCAAAACACCCAGCAAGACTACCTGTTCCATCCCACCAAAGGTCTCCTGGAGTTCTCCAGCTGGAGTCAGGTGTCGGCTTGCTCTGGTCATGGCGTACATGTGACCAGAGTAGGATATGCCATTTGCTAACTCCTGCGCTGCCATCATCACCAGCACCCTAAGGCGTTCTTCATTGTCAAGATGAGGGCTGAAACAGAGACACCACATGCATTCTGTACTGTTAGGCAGAGGTGATAACTATAAATCACTTAATGTCCACTCATCATTAGTAAGGAAAGTTTATAGGAAAAAAATCCTCTTTGATTACGATCAATCAGAGAACAGAATGGAAAAAAAAAAAGAATGATAACACAACGGAGAAGGCCGGAAAAAAAATGCCACAATCTGTAATCACGTCTATTGCGAAACCACTTTCTTGTATGCCGTCAAATAATTTCTCTTAACTTTAGGTGCCGATGTTGCTTCTCTGAACTGTTCATGTAAAAATGGTAAACTTCAATGTCAAAGCGACTCGTAGTCCAGAAAATACGGTAATACTGCTAAAGCTTTACCCTGAAAATCTGCCATTTTGAAGGTTACTTAACCATATGTCCAGACTTAACCTAAGCCATTGATATTTGTAATTCATTCTTGAATTCTACACTATATCCATCTATCAAACGGGAAGAACGTTAAGTACAATTCTTCAAGCTGATTTGGTACCTGCCAGCCTTGTTGTGTTTTAATTCAATCACAGCAGCATTTGCGGCTGAGACGAATCATATTCTCGATCTGTTTCACAGAGTTAACTGATGACAAACTCAAAATCCAGTCGTGAGGAACAGGCAACCAAAGTTCCCATTCACAAAGATAAAAATAGCTTCCTTTGCTTGTTTATCAAAAAGAAATAGAGGGTATTTCAGCTTAAACTGGCATAGCTACGTCTGTTTTGCTTCAGCCTCTAGTTGACGTGTTGACGTCACTGCATTCTGTTGGTCCAAAATACTCCTTTATTGGGCTGAACCCATCTCTCAGCTTCTAGCAAGACGTATTTTCACGAGTTTGTGAATTCACAAATCCCACGACAATTCATATTGCTTGAAAAGTAAATTCAAACCATCACTGCAGAAAAAAAGTTAAAGTTCTTTCACATCTGACCAAAAACTTTTTTTCGTCAAAGGTTGTTTCAGATGGATTATGGAAGGCAAAACTAATCATCCTCACATGGACAATATAATATAAAAAGAAAATTAGAAGTCATTATGTCAAGATAATTATTTTTCTTCTAACACCAACTTAAAAAGCACATATAACACACAGGCATACATTAAAAACACTGCTACAAAAAGAAAAAGCAGCAGGGCCCTTAGAGGACACTTCAAAATGTTAAAACAAGACCATTTGTGCAGTGAATGTGGTATTAGTGTTTCAGCACAAGTGCAGCTCCTGCTAAAACAGTCTACGATGTGAACTACAGGGTTTTTACATTCAAATACTATAAAATCATTTTAAACGATCTGATAAGAAATGCTGTCAAATATCCAGGCAAAATTATGCAAACAGAAGCGAGCAGGAGGGGTGTTTAGATCTTGAAGTACTGCATGATATAAGAGTTGTAGTTTACCTGTTAAATATATCGCCCCAAAGCTGAAACATATGAGGTAGGTTTCTTTCCAGGCAAGAAGAGAACAAAAGGACCCCCTAAAGTTTGAAGAACAAAAAAAAACAAAAACAAATAAATCCCATTTGCTGGTGAAGATTATCAGTCATCCAGGTCAGTCATTCCAAAAAAGTAAAAAAAAAAACAATCCACTGGACTTTGTTTCCAAGTTTAAAGACGTTTCGCTTCCCATCCTGGAAGCTTTTTCAATTCAAAATATCAGAAATAGCTTTGAGTTTGAGGTTTTATAGAGTAGCCCAACAAAACCTTGTTTTAGCTTAGACAACATGCAATTTGAAACTGATGAACGGGTTCTCCCCTTTAGAATGGGGCGGACCCATTTGGAAATGGCAACAACCCCCATCCAAAAGGGGTTGACCCATTCATCCGGTTCAATTTCTATGTTTTCTAAGGTAAAACAAGGCTTTTTTGGGCTTACTCTATAAAACCTCAAACTCAACGCTATTTCTGATATTTTGAAATGAAAAAGCTTCCTGGATGGGAAGCGAAACCTCTTCAAACTTGGAAACAAGAGTCCAGTGGATTGTTTTTTTTTTACTTTTTTGGAATAAATCTCATTTGAAGCTATAGAACACCTGTTAGTTAACACCTTTCACATTTCAAATTGCGTTTTACCATTTTTTAGTTCTATTTCAACAATAGATTCTTCCATTCACTCATTTCTGTGTTGATAACTGTTTAAAGGTGGAGCTTAGGTTTATTTCCCCGTTCAAATGTAAAAAGATAAAGAACAAATGTGCGTGTTGTCCTCAGTGTTTGCACTGACCTGTTCAAATGTGTCCATCTGGTTGGAGTCAGGAATGACCTGAGTGGAAACAGACATCCCCCCTGTCCTCAGTTCCATCTGCTGGGCCTGTTGCCTGTAATCCAGAGCTCCACAGCCCATCCTAATAAAATAAATTAAAAATAAAAAAAAAAGGGGGAAAATACATTTTTAGCATTTTTATAAACTTGGATTGGAAAATAAACATCTACATCAAGTCTTACTCATACTTTCCCAGCAAACCTGAGATCAAACATGCAGGCCAAAAAGCTTCATAAATTTTTTTAAAAATATTTATTTAAAAATATTCATTAAATGGCTATTATCCAGTTAGAATTTAGCTATAACAAAACACAAATGATTTTTGGGGGGTTATGTGTCAATATTCCTTTGAAAAAAAAAGCTTGGATCCACTTACAAATAATTTATGAATCTTGAGTGAAAAAGTCTGTCAGAATCAAGTGTTGCGATCTACATCAGACAGATCTACCTTTGAAAAATATCAACCAAGCCATAAAAAAGAAAATGCTGCAGCAAAATAGATTTAGCTTTTGTTACAAGGAAATTCAATACAAGTAAAATATTTTTTAATAATACAAATATTGAAACCTTCTGAACAGACTGTTGTGTTTGAGTCACATTATAAGTTCTTCCATGCTTCCTTCCCATCCTCCAAGCCTGCAATGGTTTGGAAGCCTAATCCAGCTCCTTTCAGCTAGCCTGATAAACCAGACTAAATGTAAGATTAAATGTGTAATTTAGTCCG
>NW_015150668.1:77345-80050 GCF_000732505.1 Cyprinodon variegatus
GGCGAACACGTCCTTCTTAAAAATGAACGAGCATAGAGCATCTTCCTGCTCACGTTTCAATGAAAACCCCTAATCTAATCCTTCCGAAACCGAGTCAAAAATTGCCATCAGCGCCATCGGTCCTTCACACACGACTATGCGGAGAGAGGGCTGCTGCAGACGGGCTGCGGTTAGCCCTGGCTGCCGTTAGCCTCGGAGGTCTGCTGGTTGCCGCGGTCCTCCCAACTTCAGAAATAGTTTTTTTTAATTAAGCAGTAAATCGCTAAATGGACCATATAGTGATGCTTTAAAGTATGATATTCTCACCTTAAATGATCTTACTTTTATTGCACAACAGAAAAGAGAAGTTTTAACTTTCAATGGAGCGCTTCATTGAAAGCTGCTGCTGCTGCGGTGCATGCTACAGTTCAACAGTTGTTGCCATCTTCCGTGTTGTGCTTTCTCCAGCATCGCGCAGCTTTGTTGTCACACCCTCAAAACCCCACCTGCTTTGCATCCAGACATTCAAAACATCTCTGCGTTGTGATTGGCCCACCAGTTCTAGAGCCTGGGGCATTGATCGAGACTAGACCAACTCGCAGGCAAAAATGATTTTGGCCACCCGCGGATTGGGATAGTTTACTTGCCTACCTTCCTGCAGGAAATTTCAATTAAAATGGCAGTAGTTCCTCCTGTTTGCTCAGATGGAAAGAGGACTGGAATTAAGTAGGCGTCCTTAAATGCCCAACTTCTATGCTCCACTTATCTGGAACAAACTCCCAGACGACTGTAAAAGTGCTGAAAGCCAGAGTTCCTTTAGATCAAAGGTTAAAACACCATTTGTTTTAAACTGCCTTATACTGTTAAGTTAAACTGCTAACTAAGGTATCAATAGTTTTAAGTTTGTGTTTCAACTGTTTGTCAAGCAGTTTAATTCTGCATTTGCTTTATTTGCATTAGGACCAATAACTGGTTCCCACGAGAAAACATTCTCTTCTTGGGGTGCAGGTTTTATGTAGGACTAAGGTGTGAATTTTGTTAAGGTTAGGGTTAGCTACGAGTTGATAAGGGTCAGAGTTAGGCCATAGAAATGAATAGAAGTCAATGAAAAGTCAGCACAAAGATAGTGTGACACAACATGCCTGACAATGTGCAATTTGTGATAAGATGGCAGCATGTCCAGGACATGCCCCGCCTTTCACCCATAAACTGTCACTGATAGGATGTTGTTATTCCAATCAAATCCGAAAATATCAAACAACATTGCATTTAAGGAAAGCTATGTATGCATTTTTGCTGATAAAAACACCTAGTCTAAAAATGGATAATCATCAGCACAAAATAATCTTAGTGGGATTGTACATGCTAATAAGTTTCCACATAGCAAAAATGTTACTCAATGCAATTCTATTTTTTTTTTAAAAAAAGGTTTATTGTGTACAAATGAAACAAACCCTTTGGTTTTGTTTTGCAGGATTGAGACTTTTCTGTAGCTGTTTTTTTTACTTTTTGTGTCAGCTTGAGAACTGGAGACCAAACCATATCTGCCTCAGACTGCCAGTTAAGTCACAATAGCAATGATCCAGTTTACTGCAGTTTAGGAATGTAATCAGGGTATCTTAATCTTGCACCAAAAATGCTGAAGAAACTCAAAGACAGCTCAAACAAAGTCAAAAGTCTGGTTGGGGAAAGAATCCATGTTTAAATATTTATTTTTCACCCTGTTTTATTATCATTTCAAGGATTCTTATTTGTATTTTATCTGATGCTACTAATATGCAACAATGTCCCCTTGTGTAAATGGGTGTCCATGTCTGTTTGTATTTGATGAAAGAGTTGTTTTGTTGTGTTTGCTTTAAAATTTTTAATTTCATTGCAACATTGAGCATTGCCATGGGAATGAGCATTTTAAATGAAAGGACCTTCTCATCTACAGGATTTTAGTCTCATTTGGTGCCACTCACTTGGTGATAATGCTGCAGAAGAGCGGGACATAAACCCTCAGGTCCTCCGGTAGGGTGTTTAGACTGCACATGGCTCTGAAGTACACCAAACCATTTGTGGGCTGCTCACAGTACTGAACCGGGACGTGTCCTTTGGCAATAATGAAAACACTGCATCAGGCATAAACAGACACTTTGCCCTCCATGTAAATCATAGAGATAGAGAAAAGCAGTACCTGCAGTGCCCATCTGAACAGCAGTAATGGGTATCGTTGGTTGGATGTCAGACACTTTGAGGGCAGGTAGACATGAGGCATCCTGAGTTTTACTCTGAGTTTCCAGCAACTCCAGACCTTTTAAGAAGAAAAAAAAAAAGCAAATCCGAATACTTGAGTCAGAAATAGATTATTGTACCTCCCAGCTTAAGATGAAGTTACCGTTTTTTCCAGACTCTAGTGCGCACCTCACTATGAGGCACGCTCCCAAAATTTTTTGAAAACCTGGAAACATACATGTGTAAGCCGCTGATATCAACTGAACTATCTCCCACCCAACCTGTAGGGGGAGCTCTACATATAGCCCCTGGAGTTGGGTTGAAGAAGTAAGCTAGCTCCTGTCAGCTTTTTGGCTCGCAGCCGTAAGAGCTTCTGATGAAAGATGGGGCTCCGTCAGCTCTTTATTTCAGCTCTGTGGAGATCAGCCCAGTCTCTTCATTGGTTTGGCAACTTTAATGCAGCAAATAAATGGCAAAATATATGAATTTAGGACATTTGTTCTCTGTCA
>NW_015150668.1:80380-95532 GCF_000732505.1 Cyprinodon variegatus
AATGTGGGTTATAGTACGGGAAATATGGTAATTAACTTAGGCCGCAAAGCTCAGTTTTTCACAAATTATAAAAGTACATGTAGGAAACTGAGGCTAATGTTTAATTCTAAATAAAATATAAGAAAACAAATAAATCATGAAGAAACTGACTGAACAGCCAGAAATTAAGCAGCCTCTACAAAGAAACTGCTTTTCTTAAAGTGATTGGTTTTACCCTTCTCATAAATTTCCTTTCTATCGCTTTCAGTCAGAGCAGAGATCTTCTCCTGAAGCTTCTGCTCCTCAGCCTTGGCTTGCTTTTCCAGGTATGCCTCATCAGGACTCATCCCCAGGGTCAATCGATGTGTGTTCTCCTGCACAAATCATTGATCGAAAGTAATAAAAAGCATTGAATCAAAAGCTTGTCTTTATATGCAAAACCACAAGTTCCATATGCCTTCATATATACGGTAAAAACATTTCTTTTAATTGTATCTATTTGCAATATGATAAAGATGCATACATTTTCAGAGCATAGGAATGGTAACTTTTATACTATTAAGGGTAAGCACTGCAGGAAATGAAAAAAATGTTCTAAAAAAAAAAAAAGGATTTACCTTAAAGTAATATCTGACTTTGTCCTGAAGGAAGCGAGGATTTTCTTTCAGAGCACGTCTGAACTTTGCTACGCTGTCACTGATTCGGAGAAGCTCTACAGGGTCTCCATCATGGTTCCAGGAAGAAGCTATATACTATTAACAGGCACAAAAAAAGTACAGAATGAAGGCAGTCAAAAAATGAAGATCATTCAAACAGCAAATGCTCTAAAACAACAACCAATTTTCTTCTAAAACATTTATTTTGTCAATAACATCCGTGAATATTCCACTTGAGATATAAACCTCTTATTACAGCTATTCTGGTGGTTATAGTTTTAAAACAAAGAGGAAAGTCCCTGGAATAAATGAAAAGCATTTAGTTCAAATAAAATGTTACGATTACAAAAAAAAAGTTTATAAAAAAAAAAAAAATCACTTAAAACCTCACAGAGAGTGACAAGATGTTTACCCACTGGACTTGTGGAGAAATTTACAGATAAAAGAAAATAAATGCAAGATTTCAGCCACAGAAAACACTAACAAGATGCTGCCCACACCAACGTTCTTAATAGAACGCAGAGTCCTTGGGTTCTAGATATAAAGCGAAGTTTAGAGATAGGAGGTGAACTCACAGAGGCCAGAGAAAGGCCAAAGTTTGTGGACTGATGTTTCATCTGGATCTCAATCTTATGAAGGAGCGCCTCAATCCTCTCATCCTCAAAGCCGTTCCTGCAACAAAATCCAAACAAAGGAAGCATTTTATCAAGGTGTTTTGCTACATTCCTATTTTCCTTTCCAATTTAAACCACAGTTGATCTAAAAATTGCGTTTTGAAGAGAGAAATGAGACGATGCCAAGTCACTTGACAATGAGATGCAAAACCTAGTAAAACCAATACTTTGTTAGAGCAAATTTCTTTTAATTTTAACTTAACAATATTTGTTTTGGTATGAGTCTTTCTGTAGGACACATCTAGAATTGTGAACAAACTTCAAAATCCCCCCACTGTAAAGACATCACTTCCCTACACTACTCCCACAAATTAACTGTAGCCACACGATTGAAGAAGCAGCAGGTTTACATGTAAAGTCAATGGTTGACACGCATCAAGAGAACCTGCAGCTTGTCTAGAGCAGCAGGAGCAGCGCATCTTGATGCACTTGAGCACCTGAAGCAGCGCCTTATGAGCTTTTGAGCATCTGAGACGTGTGAAGCTCTTCACAAGCAGCAGCTGCTGGAGTTGGAAAAATTGAACTTTTTCTGCATCAGCCAATCAGAGAAGCTGATCAGGGAGCTGGCAGTGAGACGAACAGCGCTTCTAATGCAGATCGCAATGATTCCCAATGACAACGCACCACTGGTATGTGGGGGGCTGCGTCATGGCTCAGACTGTAAAATAATATTTAAAGGCAGGATCGTAATCTTGGTGAACTGACTGCACAGACGATGTTTTGAGGTGGACTTTCTCACTTAAAACATATTAAAACTACTTTTTACCGACTTATAACAACAAATATAGCAAAGCCGCTCTCTTCCATTGAGCACAGAAGCAGCAAAAGTATCAGACACACGAATACATACTACTGGACGTCTGACCTTAATGTGTACAAGCATCTTTTTTTGCTGCTGAAATTGTGTTAGGTATGAATGTAGCATTAGTCCTCCTGGATAAAAGAGATTCCATCTTAAAAAAGGGTAACCCTATTTTGTAAAGCTTCTGTTCCCTTTTGTCCTTGATTTTCATTTAAGGGTTCCTATAGATTCTTCATATTAAAATTCTAGTTTTTTTTTTCAATTCAATTTGACAAAGTTCTGTCTCTAAATTTCATTTTAACATCTAGAGCACCAACAGAAATAGAGGCAATGAGTAAATATTAAAAGATTGTGAACAAGAATAAAAGCATTAGAATCATTCTTAAGTTTCTTCTTCCATACAGAAATTAAAATCAAAAGTTTTTCATAGTCATTTTTGTGCTTCACTCTCCTTTTAAACTTGGACAATAAAAACACAGCCTCCAAAAAGGCTTTCAAAGTCTGACTTAAATGTTTTCCTTCGGAAGAGAAGATGAAACATTTTATTTTGCACAGTAGTTCAGACAAGTGACGAAAAAATAATATTGTTTCCATAGAACAGCCATTAGTGTTGCTGCCATTATCTCTGAACAGTTTCCAACTCATTTTTATTTACATTTTGAAAACACATCTCGTATTAATAAAGCCAGATTGTGTCACATTTCTATTTATTTATCACTCAGTTCTGTGGATTTTTTTTTACCTTTCTTCAGACTGAAACAATGAGACATTTTTAAATCAATGGTAGGAGAAAAACTCACTCTATGATGTCATCAATAGTTTGGCTGATGATTTGTTTGACCCTCTCAGTGTCCTGCTCAGCCATCCCCTGCAGGCCGATGCTGAAGGAGGCCTCTTTGGTGCTCCCATCATATCTGTGGAATAAATTGATTATTACCAAACATAAAAACATTTATTTCACAGATTATTTGTGAATTAAAACTAGCATGACAAACAATGATTTTCAATTAATGTATTTCCTCAAAAGCTGGGTACAAACCCAACAACAGAAGAGAAGTCGCTTCCAATCTTGGGTTCGATGAGCGATTTGTAAAACGGCGAGTTTGGCCCAGAGACCATAAGCGACGACAGCAAGCTGAGAGTAAATCCTTCAAATGCATCTGTGATGCTAAGAAGAGAAACAGAGATAACAACTTCAAGACCAAAATCTAACAGTTGGACTTTGATTCCTCAAGGAAAAAAGCTTAAAGTTGGATCTTACTCTCCCAGCAGGTAGCTCATACACAGGGTATTCTGCTTAGTTGGATCTGGAGCCAAAGCATCAGGGCCGCAGGTCACATGGTCTTCTCTCTGGAAAGGAAAAAAAAATGATAAAATATACATTGGAAAAAAATCGAAATCTAAATAAGTCATTTTTTCTTAAAATAAGTGCATTTGTTCTTGGATTGAGGAGGTAAAAGTGACATTTGCCAAAGGAACAAGACAATTTACACTTAAAATTAGAAAACACATATGCATTGTCTTATTTCAAGTACATATTATCTAATTGTCTTATTTTAAAGTAAAAATACTGATTCCATTGGAAAACTATCTCATTTACCTACTCCAATTAGGAGTAAATACACTTAATTTAAAGAACTTTTACTTATTTCTAGATTGTTTTTCCAGGAGACAGAAGAGCCATTCATAACTTTAATTAGATTTATACGAGTAGTATGGTCCAATGGTTGATGTGTGTTAAGGAGGGTAATATATCAAATGTCACAAAGATACTGCAGGGTTGTGTACTTACAGGACTAGTCCAGTGAGGCTGAGATGGGACTTCTGTGTTCGGATTGATGCGATCAAACTTGCACAAAGCCTGTTCTTGGATCTGCTTCAGGTGATTTTCCAATGGTAAATCCCCATAAGTGAAGAACCTGGATATATTTCAGAGAGTGAAGGATATTCACTGACACCATACACACTTGTTAGGAGCTTCACCTGTACTTCCTTACCTAGCATTGCTTGGATGGTAGTGTGTGGCATGAAACTGCTTGAGCTGCTCCCAGGTCAGGTCTGGAATGGCCAGCGGTTCACCCCCCGACACCACAGAGTAGGTGTGATCAGGATACAGTTTGTTTTGGAGGTGCTGCGCGTAAAGACGCTCATTGTCTGACTGGAGCACAAATAAGAAGAGTTACAGTTTAAGATTCATGAGATAAAATGTAATCCTTTAATTTCTTTAAATGATGGGTTTAGAGCAAGATTGAAAGAAAAAAAAAGTACATAAAAATAAAGCCAGCAGAGAAGTTCTCATTTAAACACATTATAAATTAATTAGAGGAATTGAACAGCAACAAAGAAACCACTAGAACAGGAATACAAGATTTGCATTACTTCTAAATATTACAATTTACAATCTCTCAGATAACTCCTACACATTATGCCTGCTTAAATAACAGCGTTCACTATTTGATCTTTTGTTTTGTTGCTGTTTTTTTTATTTTTTTTATTTTGTTTTTACAACTGAGGATCGAAACAGACCATGCACGAAAATTGACATGTTATCACAGTATTAATGAAATGATTTTTCTGCTTTTAAGCTTAGATTAGATCAAACTGTTGTTGCATCTAGACTTTTGGTAAACATTTGGCAAAAATGTTTATTAAAAGGGAGAAAAGTAGCTCCAAAGGTTCGTTAACCATCACCTTTTATTCCTGAATTTACAGTTTAATTATTGTACTATAATAAGACATTTATCGTCCATATTTAGCAGAGATAGACAGATACACCAGCTGCCTGATATTAGCATTTTTTTTCCTTTCCATTTAGGCCATATGTGTATGAAATGGTAGATTTATTAGTGCATATAGCTGCTATGCCTTAAGATCAAGTGAGGCATATGCATCGCTACTCCCTCCATTTGCTAGCCATCATTAATATTTGCTTGATTTTTTAACAATTTCCATTTTTTAATTTAAATTAAGATTTGTTTTTCATTTTTTATTTTTTATTTTTTATCACATTGTCATTTTTATCATGTAAACACACAAAGGCATCATCGGCTCCAAGAATTGGCCCAAAAATAACGGCAGCACAAATCAGGGATCGGTTAGTCTGAAATCAAAATAATCTGTATCAGCTTAAAAAAAAACCTGTACAGTTCAATCTCTAATATTTAGATTAATTACTCTTTGGTCATTAATATTGAATCTTATATAAACAGTTCTTTTTAAATATCATCAAGAAAAACACTCTACAACTGTTAGGTAGATGTTGGACCAAAACCCACAGGAAATTTGTGCATGCAGCAATGCATGTGACAGTGATTAGACGTGTACTGACTTACAAAGGCTCCTTTCATCTCATTGAACACCACTCCTTTAAAGATCAGAGGGGATTTGGGATCTTTAGGATCTTCATTCTCCAGCCTCCATCCTTCCTGCCTTAAAAAGTTAAACCAATAAGGTGCAAGTTTAGGCAGAAAAAAGGCAGTTTGCAAAATGTTACTCAGAATTTTAAAAGCCATCTTGTCTATAGTTGTTCAATTTTTCGCATATAGTACAAATAAGATCCAACTAAAACAATACCATCCTTGCAGCTTTGCCTGCTAGTAGATAAAAAAAATGGAATAATGCCTTATAAACAGCTTGATTTTACTTCAAAGTAGAGCCTAAACCAAGTTCCACTAGAGCGAATTTACTGCAGTAGTTAGAAACAAGTTTACGTGATGCAGCAGAACCTTACCAGAAATCTTGCTCCCTTAGACAAGGGAAAAAAACTGCATCCAGATAGACTGAAAGAAGATTCTGGAAGTCCTTCCCATTTTGTGTGGAGAATGGATACATAGTGTAGTCACTGGCTGTTCACACACCAACATAGAGTGTCTCCATTAGGCATTGCATTTGCAAGTATTTTATATATGTACATGAGAATACTAAATCATAATGCTGTACCTGTGAAGGCATTCATGAAGGTGGAGAGGGAGCGGTTGAGCATCTTAAAGAAGGGATCCCTGCAGGGATACTTTTCAGATCCACACAGCACCGTGTGCTCCAGAATGTGGGGGACCCCTGTGCTGTCCCTGGGGGTTGTTCTAAACTGGACACTGAAAAACAGCAAGGGTCAGCCGAGAATAAATAATAAAAATCCATTTCAGATTCTATTTACAGAAAAAGTAAAAGCATAACTAACGTTCAACTTTTCAAAAATAAAGCATAAGCTAAACTCCAATTGAAACTCTTAACCAACCTGAAGAGGTTGTTTGAGTCATCTCGGGCTGCGTGCAGGTACTGAGCTCCAGTTTTATCGTGGCTTAACTTAACAGCTGTGAGACAAAGGTCAGGGACGGCTGCAACCTAAGGTAAGCAAGGGTGAGTAACGCACATATAAAAAAAAAATAAAAAAAACACAGGAAGTACATGCATGTTGCAGATCTGTCGGGTGTACATAAATAATCAGAAGTTTGCAAATTCAATCATGTGATTTGAGGCCTTATACTGTAATAGAAAACATTTTACACAAGATGTAAAAAAAAAAAAAAACACAGAGGAGAAACAAAACAGATCGCTTAAGGCTATGAAATGTTGCATCAGTGGGACTGATCCCAAAAAATAAAAATAAAAAGTAGCCTTTCCTACCTCTCTGACAGTGAAGCCGTGGATTTTCTGCCCAGGCTGGTACTCCAGAGCTCTTTCTCTTGCAGATGAGCTCTCCAGTCTCCATGCTTGCTGTTGTCCATTAAACCTTGGAGATCAAAAATGTAAATATGATTGTTCAGGTCACCAGAAAACCTAGCTTAAAACTGTACATGTAAATTCCCCCTTTCCAAAATAATTAAAGCTGCTAAACTAAGAAATTGTTTCACCTGATTAACAGCAATCTGATCAGGAAAAAAGAACAGGACACCCAACAAATAATCTGCTAAACTTGTACAATATAAAATTTTAAAATATCCCAGGTTGAACTAATCTGTTAGTTTAAAGTAGTCACAGAGCTACAAACAGAAACATTGAATGGAAAAAATAAAGTTTTTGAACAAGTCACCTCAACAATGATGCCAGAGATTCTTGTTCTTGTTCTCTCTCATTTACACATATTTATACAGGTTTTATTTTAGAATTAAGTACTGCTTTCCTTTAAATGTAAAGATAAATGTATGTTTATTTAAAAATGTATGAAATTCTAAGTAATCATGTTAAAACATTATCTAAATATTGTAAAATTCATGAAAAAATTATTTTAATAAAGTGTTAAAGATGTAAATCTATTAAAACTGACTAATGTAAATCTAAAACATTCACAATTAACACAATCCAGGATTCTCTTTTTCCATTTTCCACATTATTTTGTCTAAATACATGAGTATGCCTCCAATTTTAAATAACTAAACGGCCTCTCTTTATCTCATAATGGTGCTACCTTCTATAATATTAATTTTAAGTCTTGTTTTTGTGTTCTCTGTCTTGGTTTCTTTTGCATTATTACACTGAAGTTTCCCCAATGGCTGCATTTAACTTATCTTCCTTTCAATATAACCTACTAACATTACTCTGTGTTTATGGACGGCCGAGCTACAAAGAATAACGTTATACAGCAACTTACCGAACATGTCGAAGTTTCTGGAGCACAGTCTTCGTTAGTCGGAACATAATTTATTAACAGTTATTAGATGAACCTATTGTATGCGTGTGGGGTGATATAACCTTGACAGTTCTACCACACTTTGGACAAATTCTCTGCATTCAGACCCAGCATCTCCTGTCTATGTCCTCTCATGCCGTGTAATGTGTAGCTGACATGTTGGATACGTCATGTAAGTAAAGATGGCCGAAACGCCGGTACTCAGCGTAGATTTCTAAATCATCCGTTGGTCGCTTTATCCGATCCAGTGGCATTGGGGCTTTACAGTGCAATCTTGCACAATCGCTGCTGAACGTCGGTATTTTTGATTGGTTAAAGTTTGAGCAAGAGCTTATGTGATTGGTTGAGGGATATCAGCGCTCCAACGTTACCAAACCATGATTTGACTACAGCAAAATGTTGGGGCTTTTTATTTTTCACCGCGCCTTTTATACACTGTAATTTGACCACAATTACAAAAAAAGAAAATACAGCCTCTATTGTTTTTTTTTTCTATTTTTTTTTTATTATTTACATAAAATGCAATTACAATTTATATCCACTAGATGTCGCCATGTGACATATTTTGGTAGCCATTAGGCCAGCTTTTTTTTTTTTTTTTTTTTTTTTTTTTTTTTTTTTTTTTTTTTTTTTTCCAAACTGAGATACTTGCGTTTAAAAATCTACCTTTTGTTTAGATACAAACACATTTACGCAACTATATATATTACATATGTTCTGTTGTGTTTCACTTCAACATTTACAACATGCATTAATCACTTCTAAATTTATAAGATGAAATTCCTAATGTAAAAAAAAAAGTTAAATTAAAGAAATGTGGTCTATTTAAAGATGATGTAATTGGATATTCAATATATAATATTAAAATATTTTTTTAGTTTTTTTTTTTTTACTTTAAATTCAGAAACTAGCTTTTCAGGTACAAAAATTTGCATGAAAAAAGAAATTTAACTGCTGAAATTTGACCCTTGACTCTGGTGACTCAAGTCAAAGTAATCAACACTTCGCAGCAATGGCCAGAGGTGATCTCCTAACAGCTAGCTGGTTAGTGGGAGAAATTATTACAAAACACCAATTACTATGTGATTCATTAGAGCTTTGTTATTATTTAATTTACTCAAACTGGGTGAAATGTTTGACTGATCTGATGAAAGAGCATCGTCAGTAAAAAGAACATAATTGACAAAACAGTACCTGGTTCATATAGGACTTTTTGATATGGATGTGAAACAAAGTTACAAATCAACTGTTTAAAAAAAAGAATTAAGACCAGACATCCTCCTAAATAAACCCTCCTAGCTGTAGAATATGTTGGTAAAGTTGTTTAGCTTCAATAGGAACAAAGAATCTATAGAGTTGATAGGAAGATGGATGGAGCAAAGTTTTCCTGGAAGAAAACCTGTTAGAGGCTGCAAAAAACTTTAGACTGGGATGGATGCTTACCTTCTAGCAATGCAATGACCCCAAACACACAGCCACAACTTGTATGGAAACCTTCTAACAAAGTGCACAGATGTATTAGAATGGCATAGTCAAAGTTCTGTAATAAATCCAATAGAACATCTGTAAATAAGATATTTACATATTTTCATGCAACATATTCATTTAAATTCCATGAGGATACTTAATGAAGAAAGACAAGTATTCTCTGGCAAAGCTGTATACAATTCTCACTATATTAGGAACAGTATTCTGCATTGCAACGGCTTTCAAAGAACATTTACTTGATTACTGTACTTATGTATTTTTTTGAGTATCAGTTCTTGAATAATTACCTTTTTGCAGGGGACAGAGCACATAAAACTTTTACTCCACTACATTTCAGTTAAATACTACATTTGCAGCTAGTTATTTGTTTCTTTTGGCTCAGATTAGCATTTTAATCTGCTGTTGCTGTTTTATTTTCTTGAAATGCAATTTCAACATTGCAGATAGCAGCCAGTAGGATTGAATTTGGACACCACTTTTTTAGAGATTTGCATTACATTCCACAAACGTGAGAAACTTAGGGCAGATATTATTTGTAGTTTCTACATTCTTATTAAGGCATTAGTTGTTACCATGTGGGTAGGAGTAGGATGAGTTCTGAAATCAGAGTTGCAGTTTCTTTATGGTAATTGATTCAACCTTAAACCTTTATTTTGTAGTCAAAGTGTGAGGAGAATCAATGCACTCCTGTTTTATTTTTGGTTTGTTTTTATTAATAGTAGTTCAAAATAGCTGCATTTTTTTTGCTAAATGTTTTTGCAAGTGGTGTAGGATTTGTTGCAGAGAGTTTCTACACATCAATACATCAGGTGATTTTTGAAAGTTACAAAGTACTCTGAAAATTATACATTAATGTACTATAAAAAAATTTAATTTGTAATGTTATTTTTGCATTTTCATTTTATTGGAAAAGCAATCTTCAAGGTAAGATCAACCAAGTTCCAGGGACCACATTACTGTGAATAAGGACATTAACATGAGCTAATTCAAAGGTTTTGCTTTTTACAATAAAAAGAAAGAGATATAACATGTGAGTAGTCAAGGGGAAGGTTCAATTCTTCTCACTATCCAGGGCAGCACAGACAAACTTTTACATTTATCCATAAAAGTACTGGAATTCAATCTATGACAATGTAATCCTGTGGCGGGCAAAGTTAAACCACAGGGAGTACTGATTTAATATAATTTGGTCTTTTTGACCAGATCTTATAAAATGGTTTCCTTTACCTCTAACAAATAACATTATCTGTTAGAGGTTCTAAAGTCACCACTGTCAGAGGGCTTTTTATTTGTTAAAAATTAATATATTTACAATATGTTTTTTCGGTGCTGTTCTGTCATTAAAGTAATAGTCTCTTTAAATACATAAATATGTTTGTTGAATAAAAAAACATGACTTTTTCTATTAAGGCTTAAAGTAAACATTGTATGATGTTAGATCTTTTAAAGGACTACATGTGAAACAGAATAAAAAATTAACAAAAATAAATATTCAACATTTAACAGCATGTATGCCAGATAATGGTTTAAAAACTCTAAATACATATTAGACAAAAGAAATAAAAAAAAAATTCTTTTTATTGTGTCTGATAATGTTGACAAAAACAAAGTAATAACTGGAAAAACGCCTATTTTATGAAAACAATACAAAATGAGGAGGTTGCACCAATACATTGCTGAACAACCAAGACCTTGGTCTATTACAATATACCTTCAGATTTTGTAATTTAACTTTCTATTTTCAAAATTAAAACCAGTTTTTTCCAAATTCCCAGGAATCAGTGAATGATAATTTTTTCCAGAATATAAATCTTCTGTACAATTCTAAATAAATCGTCCACTATAGGCATTTCAGGTTTTAACCATTTCCTGGTGATTGTTTTTTTGCTCGCTGCAAGCATTAACAACAGTTTTTTATCCTTCAGAGTCCAATTTTCAAATGAAAAAAAAAACAAGATATGAGACTTCATATAGGCAGGAGATCTTTTCCATGAAGATGTTATTTAAATAATAACTGATTTGTTTCCAGAATAGTGTAATCACTGGACAGCTCCAAAAATGATTTGCCTTATTTGTTCCCCTGAGTCTCCAATAGCTGATTTTGTTGCTTAAATACTTTTTCTGAGCAGGAGTTTCAAAGTACCTAAAAGTTTTTTTCCAACTGGACTCCCTCCACATGTTGGAGCTTTAGGCATTCCAGCGTTGTTTGTGGATCTGATCCCAGCCTTCAGATGAGATGTTAAATGTCTTGCTTTTATCCATCCACTTCTTATGTAGTCAGTGTCACCTTGTTTAGAAGCTTTGATACCATTTTACAGTCTAGTGACAAGTTTTTTGCATGAACCCGTTTTTAACAAAGACAAAATCACATAAGAAAATTTTGTTTTAGCCATTTCCCAGTTATCTTCTACATTGTGTTGGAAATAGTCCCTATCTTGCAGATATTTGTAGAAGTCATCGTTCGCCAACCCATTAGTCCTCTGAAGTTCCTCAAAACTCTTAATTTGTATTTTTGAATGTATTATAATATTTTCAAAAGTGAGTACTTCAATACTTTAATTTGAATAGATGTTCGAATAACTTTTACTTGTAGGTTAGAAAGATTTAACTGAGTATCAATATTTTTACTCAATGGGCCCAAGACTGTTGTGTACTTTGTCCACCACTCACAGAGGTTCTGGTCTGGACGGGTCCAACTGAAAAACAGACAGGGTTAACTCACGATGTAGCTTTTAAAGAACCATTAAAACCATCAACAGTTGAATAAAAAAGCTTATTTCAAGTAAAACACAAACACGACTATCTATTTCAACCAAGCAGAGGATTTACTGAGCATCAGATGGAAAGGAGGAGAAGGATGATGTTTCTGTTTTGGTTGGGTGGAGTGAAGGCCTTCGGCTCGGTCCTGTTCTCTGCAGGCCACCTCTTCAGTCCAGTCCCTTCGTCCAACAGCAGCTCAAAGAGATTTTGATCAATCTGATGCATAATAAGAGGTGACTTTGAAGGGAATTAATTTTAAAACTCACGGTAGCACAGAACGCATCCCATTTATCTATTTTGGTTAGCTTGTAGCTGCAGCCTCTAACAGCAGCTCCTCTGTGCTACTCCTCTCCAGCTTCTACGGGTCTGGCGGCTTCTAATAAGGCCTAATAAGGTGTCCAGTAATAGAGGGGGCGTTTCCCCGAAGCACGTGTCGAGGCGTGATTCATTTGGAGGAGGGGCCAAAATGTTGGGTTGCTGTTGCTGTCAGCTGGATAAGGTGGGGGTAAGGTAGGTGGCAACATGTTCACATGGAGCCTCATGAACTGTGGGGATCATTGAAGCAATTTGGCCAAATGGTTCAATGCCTCATGAGGCTTCATCTCACCATCACTAAGATTTAGGTTAGCAGAGCTGGGTTAGCTCTTCTCTGTCTCTGTTGCAGCAGACTTCAGGGAACACTGCGTTCAGCTCCCTCTGAATCGCAGGAAAAAGGCAGTTTGACTCAGTCCATTGAGCGCAGACTTCTCCGGAGGGATCTGGTTGCTACTTAATGTAGCCTTCAGCTGTGGAGCGCTCAGTCTAGCCTTATGCGGCACAGAGCCACCGGCAAAATAGGACATTAAAACAAGAAGTTACCTCTCTTAAAACCTCTGCCAGAGGAGTGTGTCTTCAGTGGGGAGTAGTTCCATCAGTTGCATCAGCAAAACTTGATCCCAACATTTTGGTGAATTAAAAAAAAACATATTCTTTCCACACAATAGTCTCATAGCTGTTGAGCTGTTAAATCGGTCTCATTTAGTTCAATACAGATTATTTGTTTCAATTATTAATGCATGTTGTCTCAAGGCACTTTTCAGTGATATAGAAAGTCAAGACAGAAAACTTCATGGCATATCAAAACACAAACTGCATTTCAAATGGAAAATGCAAGGAAAGCAGTCTTACTGGGTATCATAAAGGGATGTCATAAAAGGGATGTAAACCATAGAACTACTATAAGATCATTGGGGACTAGAATAGAAACAGTATTCATTTCCCCTATGCACTCTTTCTGCAAAAATCAGCTTGCCTGTACTGAGCACAACTGCGACAGCAGTGCCTGGCTTTTCATTTTCTTCTCTGAATATCTTTTGAGGCACCCACGGTCATCCCTTGTGTTTCCACTGACAGCATGTGGGAGACTTTCCAGAAGCATGAATAGGAGGCCTTGGCGAGGAGGCAAGAGGCTTTGACAGAGCAGCAAACTCCTCCGACTCCAACTTCACAGAGTTACTGCGTGTTTATTATCAGAACAAAGAAAATACTTTGCACAAAACAGGGTGAAACAGGTAGAAGAGTGTATTAAAAAAAAAAAAAAATGTATTTAATAAAAACCAAATATTTAGATCCCCAGTTTGGGCTTCGCTAACATAACTTTTTTTCTGTTAAAGTACTGCTCATATTTTACAGGGTTTGCATAAGAAGGATAAAACTGTGGGGTGGAAAATTAGCAAACAATTTCACAAAGTCCTTTTTCATTTCGTGGGGACTTAAAAGGTCTGCAGAAGGATTATGTAGGCTTCTTTTAGCCTGACCAAATTCTACACATTTGCTGCTGAATGATTTGAAGCCATTGTTTAAATGAAGCATTAAATAGATGCCGGTCAAGCTATAAATTTGATTTTGGAAAGCTGAAATAAACAGGATTAAGTCTGAAAATAACCAAAACCACCTAAAAGAGTCAGCAAATCAAGTGCAGGTACATATAGATGATGCAACTATCAAATTCCTCTTCTCAGACTATGTGTATATTGGCAGGGATCTAAGTGGATGAAGGTTTACTGTTGTTCATCTGCTCATTCCCTCTCTGTAATCCTGGGGATTTTATAAACGTCTGGACTGTCCAGACACGGGTTCTTCCAGGCTTGGGTGATCCATCAGTGTCAACTAGAAAACAAAACCCCCGGCTTTTCCGCCCCCTTTCGTCTTTTACTGCTTCGCCATCCATCAGCAGTTTGCTATGAGTTTGTTTCTTTCCCCAGCAACAACTCCCTCCACATTTACAATCAGACAGGATTTAAAACAAAGATGACGGCTCAGGTTTGTGCACTTTGTTCAAAGGTTATAGTTTAGTCTGTTTGCTTTAATTATAAAACCCACATAAAATAACAATTAAAGCACAGTGTCAAAAAAAAAAATCATTTATGCCCCTTTACAGCATTAAGAAAAAATACAGCTAAAAAGTTCCATGTATTTTAATGGGTGTCTGGGGTAATGCATGGAAAAATCAGAAAACTCTGGGGCTGATGTGTATTCAATTTAACTTTAATTCATTTTATTTATATAATTTCAATTCAAAACACGTCCTCTTTGGACACTTTACAGAGACAATTCAACCAGGCCATGCAGTCAGAGTGGTTTGAAATATTCTAAAAAAAAAAACAGTTGATTGCATCAACTCAATGATTCAAAAGCAATCCATCATGTCAATCATACTTGTAAGCGACAGTGGAGATGGAAACTCTCTTTTAACAGGAAAAAACCTCAAGCAGAACAAAGCTCAGTGTCAGCGGCCGTCTGCCGAGGCTGACTTGGGTTGAAGGAGACAGAAGCAGACATACAGAAACAAGCAGAAATACAAAAGGCAACTGTAAACCAGCTCCACAGGCGGCCCCATCCAGGAAACACACAGCCAGGTAGATGAGCTCAGAGCCAGCCCCCATGTCAGAGGGTAAAAAGGGCACATACAGTTAGTCTCAGTAAGAGAAACAGGACTACACTAAAAAAAAAAAACAGGCTGAAATCTATAAAGAAAGGTGTTGATGACAGCAGCTCCAGAATGGTGTCACAGCCAAACAGGAACAGACCACATATAGCTCCTTTGAGAAAAATCAGAGACAGCATAACGTTAGAGATTGAACTAACAAATTCAGCAGAATGGGAATATGGAGATAGAATGAAGCAGA
>NW_015150668.1:95561-104406 GCF_000732505.1 Cyprinodon variegatus
CTATGTCCTCCAGCAGTCTAAGCCTATAGCAGCATAACTATAGAGGTAGTTCAGGATAACCTGAGCCACTCTCACCATGAGCTTTATCAAAAGGGAACATTTAAGCCCAGCCTTAAAAGTAGACAGGATGTCAGCCTCAAGGACTAAAACTGGTACTTGGTTCCACAGGAGAAGAACCTGATGAATAAAAGATCTGTGTCCAATTCTTCTTTTATAGATTTTAGCAACCAATGCTAAACCTGCAGATTGAAAGGAAAGTGCTCTAGTAGGAAAATATGTCACAATCAGATCTCTGTTATATTTTAATCAGGAAGCCAATAAAGACAGACTAGGATATGAGAAATAGGATCTCTCTTTTAATTTTCATCAGGACTTCAGCATTTTGGATCAGCTGAAGGCTTTTGACTACACTTTGTGGACTTCCTCATAGTAAAGAATTACAATAGTCCAGCCTTGAAGTAGTCTACAGTATGTAAAGGGTTTAATTTGGATTTATGTACAGATATACCTGTACCACCAGTATCAGTGGAAATATTCAGTGCTCCTTGCTCTTACAACCAAAATAAAGTGCAATCAATTGTCTTTTGAAGTCAGCTCATTGATGCTGTATGTGGGCTGTATCAATGAGGTTTCATATCTGCCTAAAGGCCAAAACAGCTAGTGCTTAATTCTACACTCTCCCATGTGATTTACTCTATATATAGGCTCCAACTAAAGTCTCAGTACTATTCACAGATTCACAAAGTAGTCTACAGCATGTAAAGGGTAGCGCACACAGTCTTGAGGATGCGCTAACTTTACCAGTAATCTGAACTTTCACGGTATTTGTAAACATGAGAATCCATCTTGTGCTATACCTGCTCAAATCGTTCATGGCTGGCCCAAAGTGGGCTGGCCAATCAAATTGCAGAGTTATGGTATAAGACTAGACATATAGCTGACATGGAAGCAAGAGCTGCCGAGCCCACAGCTTAACCAAAACTAACATGACAGCACAAAGGATGTAGGCAAAGCTAATGCTATCATATTGAGAATGTTTTTAATTACTTTCTGTCTTGCAAATGTTGATTTGTCTCTCTCTGTCCTATGGTGGGATCAAATCATTACCAAATATGAATATTTGGAGTTAACTTTATTTAGTGACTTTAAAAAAACCTTCCCAACTGAACAGTTTGCAACAGTGGAACTAAAGCTGAATGCTACATATTATCAATCTGGCTTGCGTTGTGAAGAGCATGCCAGCCTCTAAGTAAACACAAAACTGCACCTTCAAGCTCCAAGATCATAATGTCATTTTTATTTCTTCTATATTTCTGAGCTCCTAACATGGGGTCACTGTTTATTTTAATCTTATATTATTTACGTAAGTCTATGCAACATTTGCAAAAAAAAAAAAAAAGATCTGTGTTAAACATTTGCACCTTGATGATCAGTCTATGTTGCGATTTCACCATTTAGTCCTAATTTTCCCCAAAGTTTATGTGTTGTGTACCTCATGACCTATCTTAGTAATGTCTTTGATGTGAAATTGCTGTGTAGATCCAGGCCAGCTAGACCTGGTCTATCTTTAATGGACTGTAGGAGATACAATCGCAAAGAAGTGCCAGTTTTCTGTTCAGCCTAATTCATTTTAAGTGGCCAGAAACATAATATGATCTAATTTTGAGTCAGCTCACATATTGAATTGGAATCAGTGTGTTTTGACCCTAACGATCGTCTCACATTGATTATAGTGTGACTGCTGTGCAGCTGTGGTGTAGGCATGCTGCAAAAATTCCCTCACACTGAACACTGGCAGCCAGGGTGGGTTATGCTGATCTGGCTACAGAAACAGTGCTCAAGATAAGTTAAGTTCATGTGGGTTCACACTCTTTCCAGAAGCTGTTGGGGAAACTCGTATGCACATAACTATCCCTTGTCATTGTATGATAGCCCCTCTATTTCTGATTTTTCTATTGATAATTGCTAATCAAATTAGCGTAAGTAACCAGGACTTTTATTATGTTTAGTGCCTGACCTTTCCAGTTTTGTTAGTGAATTTTAGGAGCGCACAGGCTGCTGTGACATCATGCCAAACTTCATTCTTGTGGAATCATTGTGTGGATCCACACAGCCTTAGTAACTGCACCTGCACAGCACTGTAGTTCAGGCATCCCCAAAGTCGGTCCTCGAGGGCAGCACTCCTGCAGATTTTAGAGGTTTCCCTGCTCTAGCATAGCTGATTTACATTGATAATTGATTAACAGGCTTTTGTTAAACTGCAATAATCAGAATCAGCTGTGCTAAAGCAGAGAAACCTCTAAAATCTGCAGGACAACTGCCCTCGGGGACCGACTTTGGGGATGCCTGCTGTACTGTAGTTGAAATGGATGTAGACATTGATTTTAATGGTTTGAGTTCCTTTCAGTTCGCGCACTGCAGCTGCATTGAATTTGTTGTGAGCCTGCTGTAATGGCACTCTGGTCAAATCAGACCAAAAGGGAACCCTTTTATCCTTCATCCAAAATGCTTTGTGAAGTACAAAAGCTAAAAGTGCACATCACCATAAACACACTTTACTCCTGGTGAAATGTGGTGGTGGCTTATTCCATGTAAACGGTTTTATATAGCAGAAACAAGAAAAGTGGGAGTTAGGTAGATTCCATTCAATTCAATTCAGTTAATATAATGGCAATTCACAACACTTGTCATCTAAATAGACTTTACTGACAATTCAACCACATCATACAGTCAAATGGATTCAAAGTGTTTTATCTAAAGAAAACCAGTTGATTACATGGACCTCTGTATATCCAGATTCCTGGATATAAATGTAGAGATTACCTGAAAGAAAATATTTTTAAATCCTGCAAAAGGCTTGAAACTGTTCCAGAGTAAAACCCACCTCATTTTGGGAAATTCTCGTCTATTTTGCATATCCAAATGGAAAAGCAAATAACTTAGTAACTGTAAGCCAAAATTATATGTGCAATACATTATTTGAAAGCAAGGTTCTGAATATATAAATGAAAATTAGGTGAGTAGAACACAGACCAAGCTGCATCAGTTCAAACATGACTCAAAGTTGTTGTTTTTTTTGTTTCAAAAATGATAGGTCTTTTTTGAACAGCAGTAATAAAGATTACTGATGTATTATTGTATCATCATTGTATTGCATTTGGTCTACATCATGTCAACCACAAATGCAGATACGTTTCCAGAGCTGTGGGGCTTTGAACTTTTGGTGTCACCAGCATCTCCAAAAATCTTGAAATGTGCCATATTGTGCCAAATGCTTTCACTATGCTTTGCTTTACTATTTGACCCATAGAATAACACTGAAACATTTTGATGGCCACAAAACATTTATAAAGCAAGTATTTTCCACTGTTTTTCAGAATCAGTGTATGTAAAATAAAATTTAGAATTTTTACACCTACAATAACATTAAAATGATACATAGTGAAACTGCTGCTTTTCAAGCTAAAATAAGCCCCAGTGCCTTTTCTGAGTTGTATTTTACATATTTTTTTTTTCAGCCTTAGGCATTATTATAAAACAAAATCAGCGTCCTAACTTAAAAAAATTATAACTCAGCTTGGAATGATCCAACTGCAGCTGTCTGTGTCTCTCTAACGTAAGCCAGAAACGTGACTACCCATTGTATATCCTCAGCATATGTAGGCTTGTTTGAAACCTTATTTCATTGGCTACAAAAGCCCCACAGCCCACATGGTCTTAACCAATAACAGCAGTACTCTATAAGGCGTAATATCGCGCATCACTGGCTGACAGGAAGTGACCGGAAATGAGATTTCAGCGACTGTATCTGGCTCAAATAGTGTCATAAAAAGATGCGGACACTTTTGTCTTGTAGATAAGAAGACAATGTAAAGGACCATACCAAACATAGTGGGCTAACAACTGAGGAAATAAGTATTAGGAAGTAAATATTAGCAAAATGCTGAGCATTAGCTATAAGCTAACTTTTCTTACGTCAACAACTGGATATCATGGGTGATTTTCTCATCATAGAATATTTTTATTATGAATATGCTGGATTACTTTTAATCTGTGGACCCTTGTGGACGAATGGAGTATAAACATTTGAATATTGGATTTATAAAACGGCTTCTGGATGCCTTCAAATGTATGTAGTTGTGGGTGCTTTGTTTTTTTTTTTACATTTTGACATGCTGCTATATCTGTGTTAATTGTGCTTTAGTGCTGGCTGTTTCCATAAAATGAACTTAGCGATTAAATTGTGGAGAATCTAAGCTTTCCAACGATGTCTAACATGTCTATTTTGGTAAACATTTCAGGGGAGGAATTTTCATGCATTCTGTGTTATTCTCAAAACTCAAACCTCTTAAAAACAGTTTTGAGAGGTTAACCTTGAAACATGTCAATAAAAAAATAGAGCAAGAGCTACAATAAAAAAGGTTTAATCTTAAGTGCATATTTTTTAATTGCCTAGTCAAAGCCCAAGCCTAAATCCATTTAAAAATCTTTTTCAAGATACAAACTCAAATCCGTCTGACTAAGCTTGGGCAAACTTTCAGACTCTATAATTGAAAAACATCCTATAAGACAGTAATATCATTTTTGTTCAGTTGTGAATAACAGGGGAGCATCACACTTTAAGATTCATTCTTTTGAAATGAACCCTTTTATGATTGTTATTCAATTTCGCAATTAAACATTGTATTGTATTGCTTGAACACAGAATCTAAATAATCATAAACTACACTGATACATTGAAACATAGTAAAAAGATAATGTCAGGATCTTTTAAATTTTGTTTTCCACAATTTTGGAACACTCCAGTTTTTTTTCTTCGGAGTTGTAATTATAACTTTTGGGCTCAAATTGGGACAAAGAACAAAGCTCCACCAACCATCCTCAAATATGAAATGAATCCTATCAGACGGACGGGTTCAGCGTGTCACATGTAACCTCCCGAAAGGCTTAATTCCATCCCGTGGGTTTTCAATTGGATGTTCCCTATACTAAATGGGGAATTCCAATGTATTCTCATTGTGGTCATGTAAATTAGGTCTAAATTTGATGCAGAAAATTTTGCTTTATTTTATATGTGATAAACAACTTTGAAATTTCCTGAATGTCAGTTATAATAAATATGTGTAATCCCATTAGTTGCAAGAGCAATCCACATAGTTTGACCTTTTGCTGTGTCAACCTGTCTATACCAATATATGGATGACAAACCTTGCAAATTAGTCCCAACACTAATCAAACTTTTTCAATAAGGAATATTTTAACAGAGCAAAGAACATTTTTTGATTCTACAGCTCAAAATATGAGACTATACTTGACTATAGTGGGTTGATGAGAATGAGGCAGCCGTGTGTAATAACTAAAAGTTAAGTGTCTTCTTAAGCCTGGTAGGTTTTTAAAAATTACCAAATGTGTTTTAAATAATATGTTTGTTATTATTTTTGGATTCTGTCTGACTCACAGTCAGAATTAATCACTGAACTCAAACTTTTACAAGTAAAGTTTATTTTGTGGAGAGAATTAATGACAAGAGATGTTCGATACTCAAGCTTAATGTGGTTCTTTTGGCATTTAGTTTTTACTTTGGATCTTCTTTGGAGATAAGTAAGAATCATGATGGAAACCTGCAAGTAGTAAAGAGAGGCTTTAGTTTAAGTTAGAATTTAAGAGTGGAGACAAGAGTGATTTCAGCAGGTGGATCTCTTGAGATCTGAGTTGCGCTGGGTTGAGGTTTTTGGAGAGCAGGCAGGCAGGCATGTGACCACTGGGAATGCTGGAGCTGCTGTGGGCAACAGAAGAAAGAGTTTCCATGGGGGTCTGTCACAGACAAGCTAGGAGGATTGGCACAAGTTTGGCATGGTGAGCCAACAGGGATGATACAACCTGGAAGCAAAGAAGACACAAAGGATTCAGCTCAAAGAAAGGTTACCAGATACACATAAAATCTCAAAGGTTATTTTAAGAAGCTTAACATTGGCCTGATTTTACCAAGGAAAGAATCCTGCTCATTCTCACCTTCACACTCAACCCCACATGTGTAGAGCAGGATCATGAACATGCTATCAGTATAACACCGGAGACAGGAAGTTTCTCTTTTCTTATTTAGTTTCTTATTTATTTTACGGTGTGTTAGTTAATCTTTCTTCAGTCTGTTTTTCTTAATTCTGTTTTCCACCTAAATAGCTTCAACAACAATAATATAGCCAGTAGTGGCTTTTGTATGTGTGATTTTATGCAGTGTCAAGCTGAAACGACTGGTCAACTCTTTTAACTAACGGACAGAAAAATTACAGTTTATTTTGTTGGCAACCATTGATGAAAAAAATTTGTACTTGTATTGCTCACTCCTTCTTCTTCTTTTAGGTTTATAGCGGATTTAGGGAAAGTTTGGGCCCTAGGCACATAAGACAGACCCATTATACAGATACAAAATTTGTTCATAGAATAGACATACTTTATTTGTTCTACCTTTTGTCCTTCTCTTCCGATCCCTTTTCTTATCCCTTTTATCTCTCTGTTTTCTTTTTTTCCCCCACTGTGCTCAGCTGACTTTTCACACCATTTCTTTACAAATGGTGTGTTTGGACCTTTCTGCACATGCACAGCAAATTGAATGAGGGGGAGGGGGGAGACACACTTAATACCGTAAGCATTCTGACATAATGTATTAGCTGTATTAACCATACATCTACAAGGAGCTTTATGATGGAGACTCCAGGAACTTGGGGCCCTAGGCAACTGCTCGATGGTAAATCCGCTCCAGGTTCATAGCAATAATGTACTTAATTCAGCAGAAAAAGTAAAGCAGTTACACCCTTTTGCAAGACAAACTCAACTCTGTCATGAAATATTTTTGAATTTATTTATTGCTTAATATTGTACATTAAATCCTAATACCAAATTCCATGACCTTGGCGCTGATGACTGGCTTGACTACTTATTTCATTCAGCTGCTTAGCTCCTCCCAGTTTCTTATTGCCGTTCATCTGATCCACCTGCTCAAGCTCCTATATAAGTGATTACCTGATCCTTACATGTTTCTGCCTCTCAACCAATAAGACTGCCTGTTCCCATCTGATCCGTTTGCCTGACCTGTCTTCAGATTCCTGCTGAATTCTATCTGTTAACTAAACTTGGAACTGATTCCGGACACCGTTCTGGATTTCCCTACGGAACCTCTTTGGACTTCTGGTCTCCTGGTTCTGAATCCTTAGCACGTCCTCAACACGCGCTTTGGCTTCAACCTGTGGATTATCCTGCCTTCCTTTGTCTGCCCGGATCTGATCTCCTGTTTGTTTTCTGTCCTCCTAGGCTACAGAATCTGGGAATCTTACTGCGTCTTGTTGGAAGCTGGACCTCCTGGAATTGACCTCGTTCTCAGGGCACGGACTGAACTAAAGGACCACATTGATGACTCCTGTTCGTAATCATACTGCATCAAATTAACACGGTCACTAACCTTTGTTTTATTCCTGTAGAAGTGTCTGCCTTAGACATCCTTGCTGTAATATTAAAACCGTTGTATTTAGATAAATGCTTTTGAAATATCTGTCTGCCTTTATCTCTGTTCTGAGCTTTAACACCCAAACATTATTCTGTGTCTATCAGAGCTATGCTTACACCTTCTTCTTCTAAACCAAGCGCTTTGGGGATGCTGAGATAACTTCCGGATGTCAGGTAACCTTATAGCTAGCCTTAAGTTTGATAGATTTTGAATATTTAGCTGTGAAGCAATTTTTGACTTTATAAAAACTAAGAAAATATTAGAGTAGTTAATACCTTCCTTGCAGTGCATGAGCTAATTTCATACAATTTTAACATCATGTTTCTGTAAAAATAAAAGGATCTTTATGTTCAGAGGGTCAAATTGAGGTCTAGACACATTTCAAGATAAAAGGAGTCAATATCTGTCAAATAAATATCAATGACAGGAGATACAGAGCGCCTTTTGCTGCTCTATGTAGACAGTTTACCCATCCGTTGAGAAATTTCTGTATATGAATGTCAGATTCTTCACAGGCTCTCCAATAAGCATATATATTAGGTGAAGAGTTGGCCCCAAGTCTAGGCTTGCATCCATCTACTTTCCTGCTCACCTCTGGGGCCAATTAGGGTGTCAGGGCAGAAAATAAATGAAACGTGGTGGCAAAACAGCGTTTACTTCAAAACCTCACACTTAATTTGCAGACTACTCTAAGATCTGAAAGGGTATTAGCGGGGGGTATTGCGTTTGATCTTGCAGAGATGTGCATTTGAAATTTATTGAGTGAAGATTCATGAAAGAACAGAAAGCATAAAGTGGCTGCATAGTACACAGTATAGGATAATAAACTTTAAATGCTACCTACTAGGCATGGTGGGAATAAGACACATTTTCATAGGGAATAGATGCCCTGACACATCAACATCACCTTTAAACTATCTATATACATTTTTTAATTTATCACTATAGGTTGTTTTCCTTTTATAAATAAAAATGTGCTTAATATCAACTTTAATGTAGTAGACAAGCCATAAAAAGGAAATAAACCTGTAACTACAAGGTCATATACAGAGTCCCATGTGTAATATCCACAGTGAGTGTGAGGGTCTTGAAAAATCAAGTAATTTTGGAAAAATAAGAAGAGAAAAATGTTAGTGAAGCTATGGCCATGTTTTTGTCTTGAATTTGTTATTAATAAAAACAAAAGTCTTTGATATACACTCACCGGCCACTTTATTAGGTACACTTGTCTAACTGCTCGTTAACACTTCATTTCTAAGCAGCCAATCACATGGCGGCAACTCAGTGCATTTAGGCATGTAGACATGGTCAAGACAATCTCCTGCAGTTCAAACTGAGCATCAG
>NW_015150668.1:105371-109012 GCF_000732505.1 Cyprinodon variegatus
TGCTTCCAGCACCTTGTTGAATCTATGCCACAAAGAATTGAGGCAGTTCTGAAGGCAAAAGGGGGTCCAACCCGTTACTAGCATGGGGTACCTAATAAAGTGGCCGGTGAGTGTATAAACAACAAGGATGCATGAATGAATGGTTGGGTCAACATAGAACAGTAATTAGAAATGTTAGGTTAGTTTTGCACTAATTCTATACAATACACAATCCTCCTTTTGCTTTCCCAAGATGCACAATGCACATTTGTTGCATATAGGATCCAGAAAGTCTCCCCCCATATTTTGAAATGTACTAAATCTACTCTACTCTTCTCTTGTCTTATGTCCTATGTTATTTGTAATATCTTTAATATCAGTATTATCGAGGGCTATCCGTCATGCTGCGGCCCCACAGAGCCAGTGGGATTGACTTTATCAGCTAGAATGTTTTTTATCTGCGACAGAGAGGAAGATACAAATTTACAAGTCATCTACTGCGGGAAACTGCACACAAATGGGGAGCATATGCAAACTCGATGGATCGGTGTCAAATTTTTGCTACAAGACAGAAGTGCTCCCAATGAAATCATGTAGCCAGTACCCCAAAAAATAAATGAGTTACTCCTGCAACTGTAACTAGATTTGTATCTTGTGCATCCATTTCCATCACTGAACTTGGGGTTGGCTAGTCAACATCTGACTTCTAAAGTCAATATTATAGCTTGATTGCAAACAGTTATTCTCATAAGTTATTTTTCTCTTAGTTTTATTTAACTTGTTTGTCAAAACAATGACGTTTTAGTAGATTAAACTGGTACAGCATTATAGAGGGATGCTCCCTATCGGACAATTTTAAAAAACAGACTGTGCATATTAATAGCCTCGGTGCTGTGACAGAAGGAAAAATTGATTTACGGTTCACAGATTCGTGTTGATTTAGAATGTAAATACAAAAAGGCTACTGATAAGTCTCAGATTGTAACAAAATGCAAGTAAGATTGTTTTGACTGATGTATTGCAAACAGTTAAAGAAAAAAAAAATCAACAAGAACAGAGAATTGCTCCACCCCCGGCAGACCGGCAGACCTCAATGTCTGCCGGGGGTAACAAAAGGAAGCAGAGAGGGATAAGGAGGCCAAAGGAAACAGAAGCACATATAACACCACTTGCCAAGAATCATATTCATTGATTTCTGCTTTATCCAGGACCAGGTCACAGAGGCAGCAGACTCTGAAAAGATGCCCAAAGGTTTCTCTCCCCAGGCACCCCCTCTAGGTTTTCTGGGGGAAGGCCATGATTTCCTGGCCTGACAGGGTTTGTTCCAGAGGGACACACACAGAGCACCTCCCAGGTGATTCAAACAGGAGGCATTTGGAACAAATGTTGGAGCAACCCCAGCTGACTGCTTTCCATATTGAGGAGCAGGTCTCTTTGCCATGTAAATCCAGTGCAATCCGATGCTAATCTGAGTGTAATAATGAGTGTAAAGATTATAATTATCGTAACAGTACCCTGGTACCCATGCATTGCATTTTTTGGATCTGTATCTGTTCCAGCACATCTGAATCAAATAAATTTTTCTCCTCTGCATGCCGTCAAGTGCTGCAGAAGTATGCTGATCACCCATTTATTTAATTCAGGTGTATGGCAATGAGGAGACACCATGCAGGACAGGAATCTCTGTGTAGCAGCCACTGGTGCAGATTTCAGTGTCTCCCAGGTTACACAGCCTAAGGCTTTTGCAGATTTTATCTGGACTGCAGTAGAATGAAAATTTTTAAAGTAGAACATCAAACATTAACACAATACAGCCATCTGAGCATAAGGACAGAAACAAAAATCAATAGCAAAGGACGTCACTGGTTTTAAAATAGTTCTTGCTGTGAATTCTCTTTTATGGGCGTTTTAGCTTTATTATTGATTCTTAAAAGCTCCATGGTCGGTTTGTGTGTTGCCAATGTGCCGGTTTTCAATTGAGATTGAGCCCAACTCCCATGTGTTACTTCTCCTGGTTGGGTCTAGAAGGTATAAGGGACCAACATAAATTTAGACAGAGAATCAAGGAGTCAAAATGGAATTTAAATAAGTGTATTCTGCCACTTATTTTGAATAGATTATAATGTATAATGGTAATAGCTTCAGGGAGAGCTCAGGCCAAAATAATAAACAAAACAACTCTAAAACAAAAAGGAAAAGTGGACTTACCTAACTCAAAATAAAAGCAAAATATACAAACCTACAACATAACCTACCTAACCAGCACATAAACAGGAGAAAACTGGGGTTAGACAAAAAGGCAGCTCTCCCCTACAAAAACCATCTAAACAGGTTTACATGGCAATAAATGAACAGCCCATTAGATGCTACATACAACCACAAAGTTGTATGGCAGACAAATGGCCCAGAGGCCCTGGAGTACAGCTTCACGGGCCTTAAATAGTGTGCAGGTGATCTTGATTGAGCTGAGATTCAGGAACCAGCATCCATTCTTAAAGGGGGAGCCTAAAACAGACCAGGATGTTACTTGGTTGCAAAAACAAAATTACATCCATCTTGGGGATGTAACACATGTTACAACATGTGCAAAAAAAGAAAAAAATACTAAACTCTGAATTTCATTGGAATGGTTCCTTGAGCAACTTGTGTGTTGGGCTATGTGTAATTTCAAATCTTATGTAATTTTGTCTTTTCAATGCACACAGTTCATAACCGTGCATATGTTTTATTTGTAAATTAAGCTTTTTTTTTACCTTGTAAAAAAGGCAAGAGAATCTAAAGAAACACAGCTAATTGCATCAATTCATTAATTTAAAGGATTTACTCGTCCTGGTGGGCCTGTAGAGACAGTAAACTGACATTCAGAAACAGAGTGGAAAAACTCTCTTAAAAGGAAAAAAAAATCAGAATCTGACTCTGTGTACGCAGCCTTCTTTTAAGGCCAATGTGGGATTTAAGAAGACAGTAGCAGACACACTAAAGAATCATTGAAGCATTGATCCATTAAAAGGGATGACAGGGACATAGGATGCAGGAGTTCATCCTGCAACCCAAGGGTCGCTGGATCAAACCCGCTCCTTGGGAAAGACTGACCAGCCTGGAGGCACCAGTCTTCAGCAACCTATCTTTTGTTTGTAGGCCCCAGGGCAGCTGTGGCTTCAGTTTAGCTTGCCACATTCAGTGTATGAATGTGTTTGTGAATAGGTGAATGGATGAATGTTGTGTACAGCACTTTTGATTCCCCTGACTTGAAAACGTGATGTATAATTATAGGCATTTACAATTATATTTTCAATATTAGAAAAGGAAACAGTGAACCAGCTTTACAGGTTGCTCTGTTTTGAAGAGAAGCAGTTCAGCAAAGGAACTCTGAGGAAGTTTTCATGTCAAAAAGGATAAAAAAGATCACAGTTGGCCACAGCAAAGCTGAGCCTACAGCTATGTCTAGGAGCAAAACTGGGTTAAACTTTAAAACAAAGGGCCAACTCTGTCATTTATAGTGAAGGTTTTTGACAGCCAGCTGAAGGTTCTCTCCAAGATGGTGTAACTGCTAAATGGAGCGCCAGACCAGATAAAGCTACTGTGACGAGAAAAAGAAGTTAGAAGTTTAACTAACAGATTATGCAAAATTTGAGATTAGAAGTTGAATGAAGAAGAATAAC
>NW_015150668.1:109140-113437 GCF_000732505.1 Cyprinodon variegatus
TGACTGAGGTGTTACTATCCAATCAGGTTTTCTTTCATGAAAATATAAATGTAGATAATTTGTAGAACGCACCTTGGTTCCTCAGGTTTTTTATTCTCAAAGCCGGATTTATGATGACAATGTTGGGATCCTGAGGCTTGCCCACCAGAGGGCACCGAGGATCCCTTCCTGGGGGTTTGTCCTTCTGTTGGGATCTCGGGTTCTGTCTACCTTTCCCCACCAGAGGGCGTACTGGATCTCCTGAAGCTGGAGCTGACTTCACCAGCTGCTCCTCATCTGCTCATCAGGAGACCAGTACTTAAGTGGGCTGAGGACAACACTCCAGGGCCAGAGTGTTTTGCCAGTTATGGTTAGCAAGCCTGAGCCAACCTGCCTGCCTGAATCTAGACTCCCTGATAACCTGAACCTGAACCTAACCTTTTTTTTTTGTCCTCTCTGCTTCCAGGAAGAACCTGTCTGAAATCTGAAACTCTGGAAGAGTTCCTCTGTCTGAAACCAGTCTGTCAGGTTACTGAAGAACCCTGGAGATCAGAAACTCTGGAAGAGTTTCTCTGTCTGAAACCAGTCTGTCTGATTACAAAAGAACCCTGGAGATCAGAAACTCTGGAAGAGTTTCTCTGTCTGAAACCAGTCTGTCTGATCACTGAAGAACCATGGAGAATCAAACCTGTCAGATATTTGCATGCCCGCTCTCAGAAGAAACTGAAAGAGAAGCTCAGAACCGAATCAGCAAAGTCACAAACCAAGTTCTGCCTCCACCTAGTCCTCAGCTTGCCGTCAGCCTCTGGACCCTCCTGGTTTCCCCAGTCTGCCGCTCTGCTCAAACCTCTGAACGGGTACAAACCTGCACTCACTCAACCAGCAACATTACCTGGACTTCTGCTAACCATTCTGTCCCCCTCTGCAGTGAAAATCAGTCGTGACCAGTCCTGGACCAGATTATCCCCAGAATCAGTTCTGTATTCAAACCTGTGTGTTTTCAATAAACCTTTGAACTTTTTCCCCTGTCTCAGAGTGTGTTCTGCATTTGGGCTAGTATCACTACCCAAACATGACAGACGACTTATTTGGTGACAATAAAATACGGAAACATTTATCCAAAACTACAAAGCTATTGCACAAGTTTAGCAAAATGGTTACTGCTTATGAAATTATATTTGCTTTGAAAAGCAAAAGCCTCATACATTTGAATGGGTGTCTTAAAGAAAATATTGGGTATTTCGTAGTAAATTAATTTTATTTATATGGCACTTTTCAAAGATCAATGAAAAATCAAGAGGTCTGAAAATCAAACCAATACATAAAAAATGTAAAAAAAAAAAAGAAGCTATGAAATCAAACTTTTAGTCAAAGTCTTAAAAAAAACTTCCACAATCTCTGGGCAAGTGGTGTTAAAAGGTTCTCAAAGTGCAAGAAAGGATAAAACATGATTTAACATCTTATTCTGTTTGAATTTAGTTTGTAATTTTTGTATTGTATTATTTGATTATATGCACACCTCTGTCTGTTTTCTGTCTAGTATATGTTGATACTTTCGTTAAACAATTTTTCCATGCAGGGGACCATTTAAGGGAATGTTGATACTCTTTATCAGAAAGAATGGATATCCAAGAAGACCATTACATCCTACTTTCTCCAAGTCTGGATGGATTTTTATCATAGTAGTATGGTCTTAATCTAGTGTGAGGGTAATTTGCTTTTTTAAATTCTTCTGTTTGGAATTATATTTTTAGTATAACAATTACAGATGGATAAATCTTGACCCCATATTAAAATATTTCCTAGCTTGTGCCTATCTATTAATCTATATATTCAGAAAACATCTTTCTTAAGACTGGGAAATAGATCATTTTATGCCCTCTGTGCTCAGTATGCGAGAGGTTTTCCCTCTGTTTGAGAAGCCTTCCCACCAGCCCTGACTGTGACCTCTAGAGAGGACGGATAATAACTTCACAGCAATAGATGTTCAAAGTTAGTTTGCCCTCGACCCACAGCTATTTCTCCAATTTCTACATTCCCTTTAAAGCGTAGACTCTCCTATTCCCACAGAATTTCTCTCTTTTATGCACTCACTCTATTGGAGGCTAGAGGATGGGTGTGAGAGCACCCAGAATATCTTTCTCCATATCAGTATGTGGTTAAATCCTTCTGTACCTTTACATGAGTGCGCACATTTTGCCTTTCTGTATCCGCTGTAATGAAAAAAGTACTGCTTACGCACAGATAGCAGTTGAAAGCATTTTGGCTCCAATACAGACCAACAAGTGAGACAATAAACCCCCCCACAAAAAAGAAAAAGTGTTGCTAACACCATAATCAGTCTCCTGGAGTTATGACAAATACCAAAAATGCCAAAAACTTTTTTTTACATTAAAATATATTTTTGATTCCTATAATAACAAAACTTAAAAGTGGTTCCAGTTCTAAAATAGATTCAAACTGATTAAGAAACCAATAAAATATCTTAAAAAGACAAGATTTAAAAGTAAAATAAATAAAACCCTGAAAGACGTTACAATATGTAATGTTTATTTTAGTGCAGGTATAAAATAAACAACAGTTCTCTTTTTAAGAAAATTATATGTCTAAGCATTTTAAATGAAAGTACACAGGTCATAATGCTTAAGAAACAAAACAGACCATGGAAAATAAGAAAAATGTATCTGCAATGCATTTTTAATAAAACAATACACATCACATTGTTGTGGTAAAACATGAGATCTGCATAGAGAAAACAAGTAAAAATGCAGCAAATGTACCACAGACTTTGAAATAACTTTAGAAATTCTGAAGAACTATTGATCAAAAACCATTTAAAAGATTACCAGCAAGTCAGACTGTTTAAAAGCAAATAATGTAGAAATTGCAGGTGGTTTAAACATTTTGCACGCCACTGAACATACGTACGCTTGGTGGAATTGGCTGGGAGCAGCTGTGCCGATAAAGTCATTGGCTCTAAATGAAACTTTGTAAAACAACCAGTGCCTAAGCAACGGAAAGCCTCCACCTGCTGCAGCCTTGCTGTAACCTTCCTGAATATTTTATATCTGCCAATATGTTTCTGTGTCACACTTTTGAAGTCGTGTCATTGGAATTCACAAGGGTGACATTTTTTGGGGTGGATTTGGCTTTTTTTTTCTTTCTTCTTTTAATGTTTTGTTTTACCTTTCTTTCACCACAACAATGTCAATTTAACATACAGAGCTCATCAAAAGCAACCTTGCTGCCAGCTGCTGAACACAAACCTTTGCTTTCTCAGTCTGTTGTTGTCATGTGTTTAAATTATGCATTTGAATTTTAATAGACAGGAATATGATTATATAGTCTGACAATAAAAGGAAAAGGAGGTAGGGGAAAGAGGGGGGAAATCTTCCAAAAATTCATTTCAAACATTCATGCATATTTAATAGGCTGGGTGCAAAGACTTCACACAGCAGTATAATCCCAATATGCACCAAGTCGTTATCAGTGTCATAGGCTATATGCAGTAATTCTGCCACAGCGCACCTCTTTGGAAGGTTCTGGTTTGCAGCGACCAAGTATGTTTTCTGAAGTCAAAAACCACAGCTTTGCTTCACTACATACACACAAAACCTATTCTCTTCTCTCTTTTTCACTCAGCCTCTTTCTAGCAGAAACATAGTCATCTATATCCCATTTCAATATTTTTTGAACAGTTGTTGGGGGCTATCCTTGGGATCATATAAATGGAACTCCATAGATACTTTGCTAAGTAATTGGTTACTTTCATTGTGAGGTAACTGAGTTACTCACCCATCGAGTAACACAGTTACTTTTTAGAAAACTGCAACAATGTTTTTAGAGTAATATTTCCAACACTGGTTAAATGAATCAAGACAGAGACATAAAAAGATTACTTTCATCAGAGATCCTGGGAAACTAGTCCCTGCATTGGTTACTTTAAAGCTGGACTATTGTAATTCTGTACTATCAAGAAGTCCACAACTCTACTTAAAAGCCTTCAGCTGATCCAAAATGCTGAAGCCAGAGTTCTGATGAAAATTAAAAAGATCTCCTATCATAGCTTCTCTTCCTTGGCTTCCTGTTGAATCCAGAATAGAATTCAAAATCTCCCTTCTCACATACAAAGACTTAAATGGCCAAGCTCCATCTTATATCAGAGATCTGATTGCTCCTTATGTTCCTAACAGAGCACTTCGCTTTTAATCTGCAGGTTTATTAGTGGTAGAATGGGAGGCAGATCTTTTAGTTATCAGGCTCCTCTCCTGTGGAACCAACTACCAGTTTTAGTCCGTGAGGCAGACACCCTGTCTAC
>NW_015150668.1:114070-116862 GCF_000732505.1 Cyprinodon variegatus
GCTACAAGCATGCTTAGTGTGAGGGATTGCCTTTGTGTCAATGAGTTGATGCAATCAGCTGATTTTCCTTAGGAAACTGCGATGGACTGGTGACCTGTCCAGGGTGGACCCCGCCACTCGCCCATTGACAGCTGGAGATAGGCACCAGCACCCCTTGCGACCCCACTTGGGATTAAGCGTGTTAGAAGATGGATGGATGGACTCTTAACCAATGTGACTATTATCTGATTGAATTGTCTCTGTAAAGTACCTTGAGATGACAAGTGTTCTTAATGGGCGATATATTAATAAGCTGAACTGAATTGAATTAGTGGTCCAAGTACACAACCCTGTTTGAGCTGTTTCCAAATGTTAACAGGACTCAGAAGTCCAATATAAACTTTATTAATTATTTCAATAAAGCATTATCCCTGATGCGTGTTGAACATGATTACCTCATTCTTGTGCGGGACTTTAATATACATGTTGACAACCTTGAAGACAGAGGTGCTAAAGAAATGTGATATACTTAAAAATGTTGGTTTGACTCCACATGTTAAACAGCCAACTCACAATCTAGGACATATTTTGGTCTTGCTAATCAGTAAAGGTCTAAATACTTACAATGTTTCTGTGATGTTTCCATTTGAACATTTTTCTGTTTACTTTAAAACCACCTTTTTACACTGATCTAATTATCCAAAAAGATATAAGAAAGTGTGTTATCATGGATAGTACAATTGAGCCTATTCTTCTGCATTTATTTTAGAAAGCTCCTCATTATAATAACAATGCATTTCAGATTTGATTTAGTCACCACAAAACATACAGCCTGCATTTAAAACCATCAAAGGAAGGTGTTAGACAGTTAAACAGACCATAGTATATGGATAGATTAGCATTATGTCTGAACAATTTTGAGAAGTCAGGTACAGAAAAAACAGCTGTACTAAACTTAGCTGCCTGTTTCAGCGGCTGTCATTTTCATGTGGAGATTGCATCTCAAACATTTGACTTTTCTTCTGTTTACTGCCTACAGATCCTGCCTTTTAAATAAGTTGGCAAAAAATGATTCTTTGCATAATTGATTGCACAGAGTGGTAGTAAAATAAATACTTGCCAAAGTGTCATTTTGCAGAATCACACTGAGAACCAGTGTTATTTTAACATTTTATTTATAAAAAGCAAACCAGAATCTTGAAGCCAGGAATGCAGGAAGTCAGTTTTAACTTTCAGTTTGGTCTTAGAGGAGAAAGAAGACGGATGAGCAATGAGTAGGTTCATAACTGATTGATTTGGCTTATTTGAGAGATGAAGCATAGGTTACTTGGATTTGTTAATTTCCGAAGTATTTGATTCAGTGGGCTTTGCAGACTATTCCTCAGTGGTCCAAGAGAATATTAGTTGGGATCTGAGAGCGTTGGTACTAGAAAGACATGTCGTGCAGGCAGGTGACACAGGCTGCACAAGGCCTTTTTCCATAAATATTGGAGACATACTGATGTTCAATGGTTGTCTTGAACAATTACGTAGTCCAAGTTAAAGGGATTCATGAGAAGACAGATTCACAAGAAAGGGCTTCTTTGTCTTTCTTTGGCTGGAATTATCCGGCAAAGAGAAATGATCCTCCACCTCCTCATGGACACTCTAGCCAACTTGAGTGAGAAATATTCTCAGGTGTGCAGCAACACAGGTCGGCCCAGCTACCAGCAAAATTCCACTCTGTGAAGGGACGCTCACTCACACCAGAAACACAGCAAAACTGCAGAGACCCTAACACAGAGCAGCATACAACCGAGACATGCTGTACCAGCTGTGAGTGAGAAAGCCTTAAATGTGTCCCATTTACTCAATGAAAACACAGATCTTTTAAAACCATATGACACCCAAGAGTTTACTTAATTGCATTCCAGAAGAAGACTTTGAGAAATGTCCCTTCTGATTTCATGATTGAGGATTTTGCTCTATCTGAGCATTTGAAAATATGAACAATCCCTTCTAGCCTACTGGGATGGATGATGTCCAGCAGTCACCTGCTTCCCACAAACCTCTGGTGAACTGTTGGATTAAATTCATAAGTGCTGGAAAAATTACACATGTCGGTTCTGACCTAGATGGCCATTTAACAGGCAGCATGCATAATTAACCCAGGGAATGTTTATTAGACCCAATGGCACTGAGAGCATGATGTGGGAGTAAATGGAAAAAAAATGTGTGTGGGTGTAAAATAGAAGGAGGTGTTAGCTTTTCTGTGTTATTGAGATTTATGGTCCAGGTTGATCTACATGTGTGAACTCCCAGTGCTTTTAAAAGATGATTTAAATATTTGAGCTAGAGCTTAAGCATATATAAAAACTAAAACAAAAGGTCATAATGAAAGGTTTTGATAAATTATTGATTTTAGAATACAATAAAGATAATACACTCCTGCAATAATTACTTTATGAGCTCTAAAAATATATATTTGAAATGCAATACAAATAGTGCGAGGGCATTTTTTTTTAGCTATTTTCCCAAAGTTCGGCACAATATAATGGGTCTTGTTTTTATTTAAATTTTTTACCTTTACTTGACCAAGAAAAGTCTTATTATGATCTCTTTTACAAGTTCATCTTGGCCAAGACAGGCAGCAGTTCAGTTACATTACATCTCAGTTTCAATCAGCTATCAATCATCACACTTAATAAACAAATATTTATATTCAAAAAATTACACAGTGCAAGCTGCCATTTCTAAAAACCACCATGAAAATTTCACTCTATGATTAAAGCTTTCAATAGAAGCATGTAGGGATGCACGATATAATCGGCCCC
>NW_015150668.1:117667-120181 GCF_000732505.1 Cyprinodon variegatus
TTTTTAAAAATCTATTTGATATCAGCATATGAAAATATATTTGAGTATATTATTTTTCAAAGTGTCAGAAATGGATAACAAAACTGATATTTTCAATGACTACTTATTTTTGTCCAGCTTTAACATCGGTATCGATATCGGCTACGTGAGTTTTAAAATATCGGCATATCAGATATCGGCCAAAATCCCAATATCGTGCATCCCTAGAAGCATGTATATACAAATGTTTCTGCATCCCTGTTAATTAAGATAATTTTAAAGGAGCATAAAGTGACTAGCTCACTTTGTTTTAAATCTCTCTTTCAAAGTCGCTATTCACGAGGGCTAGTTTATTGAAAATCCTTTTTCCAGCACTTCTTACATCACTTTTAGAATCAACAGTAAAAACAAGTCCGTAGAACAAATATTATTAAAACTTTTTTATTGAGAGATATGGATTTGTTAGTATGATTGAAGCCGGAGATATACATTTATAATTCAGTAATTGCAGTTGCTTAATTCTTCAGGTCATTAGGGAGGACTCACCAACACGTTTATAAAGAGCAAAATGATGAGTCAGAGCTCTGAAGCTAGAAAAAAACCTCATGAACCTCCAGCTGCAGGGTAGGCTGAATGTATGGGTTGCAGACTCTATGCTGATGCATGCAGATACAGCACACCTCCATAGTCCAATTCTGAAATAAATGTGGATTTAACTAGCCTTTTTCAAGCCTTCAGTTCAGATTCTACAGTAACAACCTAACTCTAACTGAGTCATTTTACCAGCTGTTAAATGTGAAAAGTAAACAAGTGAATATACATAGAGATACGTGGCAAATTTTGGCAACTTGAGTCTCAGTTTAAAATAGCAGGAATTTGGTTTTGTATACGTTTATGATAAAATTTAGGTTATGAAATGAATATTGAATAGTATTGGAATTTCGGAAAATTTTATCAACAAACAACAATGCATTTGTTACTGAGTTTAGTGATTAGAAACAGAAAAATAACTGAACATGAAGTGAGTGGTAAGCACAGAAACTTCATGCTTGTACTTGCACATCCCAGTAAATATAAGGGGCAGTGAGGACACTCTTCTTGGGAAGATTAAGGCAAGAGGTCAGAACTGGAAGGATGTTTTGAGACATGCATTTACCTTGATTACATTTCTGAGTGAAATAGGTCTTTTTTTTAGGGGAGATAATTAACTTTTGGGATCTCCACACAATAATATTTACCTTGGAATTCATGCACAGTTTGATTCATTCTAAAAAGAACATTTGCAGAAGTATGGACAGAAAGGCCGTGGCAAGGTTACATATTTTTTAACAACTATCTGTGAGGAATTTATTAGTTTTATTACAGATATACAGTAAGCAAAGTATCTCTCCATTTTAAGTGACTCCACATTTGACATGTCTCACGCTAACCAGCTAACTTTTGTTTCCTGATTTGTGAGTGACAAAGGGAAAGGGGTTGAGTGGTTTATAGCATTTCAACCAATTCAGAGTCACATCTGGTCAAGTATGGCTGAGTGTGTGATCTAGATGGTTTTCGACTTGAGGCTAGATCTCGCCGAAATATTAATTAACAATTTATAGCAAATACAGGGGAGTGATAATGCATGCACTCCACATGATCTCAAAGCATTGCTGTTAAATGCACTCATGAACTGGCCCAAACATGCACATATTGACAGAAACAAAAACAAAAATCCTAATATCAACCAAAAAAAATCTCTAGTTGTTATATTTCAGTCAATCACATTTCTGCAGCACTCATGTGCTTTCTGCTGAGATTATATTCTAGTAAACACTATATTGTCCATCTTGAGCCATAAACAGGTTTTGGATGATTTAACTCATTGTATCAATGTTGTGCTTTGTGAGTGTGATACCAGCACTTGGTTTTTCATATTGGAAAGGCATACACTCAGATGGACTAGTCATTCAGCGCCTGACTAACAGATGTGGGATTTGACATGCCAGCTGGGCAGTCTTAGTATTGTCTGTGTGTGTGAACATATAAATGGTAGCATTTTTTTTCTAACCCATTTCCCAGAAATATGCTACATTTTGGGGAATGATAGGTACTTGTGGGGACCAACGACTCACCCAAATGAGAAGTTTCCTTCTTGGGGTGGGTATTAACTGTTAGGGTTAGGTTCTCTCTAAGACTAGAAAAAAAACAACACATCATCCTGGTATTAGATTTAGCGTTGGATGTAGAAAATATTTATTTTCATTTTGTAAACACAGGGTGTATACAAAACGATTAATCGTTCAGTACAGCTTTCAAGACATTTCCATTTGTTAAAGTGCAGCAGTGATAAAATGTAAACATGGTGATCAATTGTAAACATCAAAATTAAAGTCCCTACCCTGGCTACTCGTACCGTAGGTCAGAGAAAAGACTTTGAAATACTTCTATTAATTTTCAAATCACCGAATGGTTTAGCATTACAATACATTAAAGCTACAGTGTGTAATTTTTAGCGACATCTAACGTTCAGACTGCAGACCGCAGCAACATGAA
>NW_015150668.1:120453-128529 GCF_000732505.1 Cyprinodon variegatus
TTCATGTTGCTGCGGTCTGCAGTCTGAACGTTAGATGTCATTAATTATTACTCACTGTAGCTTTAAAGACTTATCATCATATCAACCTTCCAGAACACTCAGCACCTCTGGTTTCGGTCTACTTTGTATTCTCTGAACCAGAACCAAACATGAAAAGGTAGCTTTCAGTTTTTTTTATGCACCTTTAATCTGAAGCAAACTTCCAGAAAAATGCAAAACAGCCAAAATACTAAATTCTTTTAAATCAAGACTGAAGACCCACCTGTTTAGAGCTGCCTTTAATTAGTAGTGCAAACAAATCCAGGTGAAAAGCTGCTCTAAACAAAATATCTTATTACACATTGACCATCTCCCTATGATTATCATGTGTATCTGGTTGATGGTTTGCATGATTTTGTGTGATGATTCTGATGTTTTTAAAATTCAAGTGTACTTGATGTTTTCAATTATTTTAATGATTTTACTGCAAATTTGTTCTGATGTTTTTATGAACATCAGAACGAATGAACAAATCAAATTCAATGTGCCTTGCCACTAAAATGTTTTAGAAATACATTTTAACTTACTTATTGTCTTAACCATTTTTAAGGGCAGCTTGAAAATTATTTGTGTCATCTGTGAAAAACATAAACCTAACTAATTTCGGTATCCTACATATATAATTAATGAACATTATGAATAACTATATCCCTTATATTGGCTTCTGTGGTCCTCTTTAATAACTTTTTAGGCCAACTCAACCCAAACCCCTTACAACAAATTTTACAAGTTTAACAAATAATATGCTATAATGCACTGTATTACAAGCCTTTTTAAAGTTTAAGAACTCTTTGACTGCTACTTTTTTATCTTTGCAATTTGTTATTTGTTCTATTAATTCCATTGCTGCAAGATCATTAATAACAAATCTCATTAGTTTTACATATTCGACATTTGTATTGCAATTGGAGGGTTCTCTCACCTATCAGTGATCTTATACTTTTTGGTATCAGATATTTTTTTTTTTTTTGCCTCTTTGATAGTCAGCTAATAATATTCTTTATTGTTATTGCAAAGAATCATGTTAGGACACTATCTTAGAAAAGCAATACTTCTTATTAAGTCAAAAATACAGGGAAGGGAAGGTTTAACTGCAGTAAGAGGTGCATGTATTAAGCTGTCACACCGTTTAAGCATTTTGCAGAATGCTACTCATGCTTGCTAGGCAAGGCAAGGCAAGTTTAATTGTATAGCAGAATAGAGTACACTGGTAATTCAAAGTGCTTTACATGATTTAGATAATAGAATAGAAGAAAAATAGAAGCAGAATAAAAGCAAATTAAGATAAAAACATGATAAAAGCAGGTAGTAAAACAATTGGACGAAAGCTTTAATATAATAATTCCTCAGTTAACGGTTTAATTTCAACAGTCCAAGGCAGATCGAAACAAATGGGTTTTTAACTTTGACTTAAAAGAAATCACTTTCAGCACTTATGCAGTCTTCTGGGACTTTTTCCATATCATTGGACTATGGGAACTAAATGCTGCATCTCTGTGATTGATTCTAGTTCTGGGTATACAGAGTAGTCTGGAACTAGAAGACCTGAGTGGTCTGGGAGATTAATAAACTGACAACAAATGAGGTGCTGATCCATTCACTGATTTATAGACTAAGAGAAGGATTTTAAAATCTATGCTCTAAGCTACAGGGAGCCAGTGAAAGAAGTCAGAACCAGGCCGATATGCTCTACTTTCTTAATTCTAATGAGAACATTGGCAGCAGCATTTTGGATTAACTACAGCTTTCTGATGGACTTTTAGGCAAACATATGAAGACACTGTTGCAGTAATCAATTTTAGTGAAGATAAATGCATGAAATTGTTTTTCATGATCCTGCTTGGACATTAGTCCTTTAATCCTGGAAATGTCTTTCTGGTGATAAAACGCTGACTTAGTAACTACCTTTATGTGCTTCTGAAGGTTCTGAGTCCATCATGACACCAAGCTATCATCAGTGATTTCTAGCTGTAGTAGCTGAAGCTGTGAGCGAACTCTGGATCTCTCCTCCTTTGATCCGAAAATTAGCACCTCAGTTTTGGTTTTATTCAGTTGGAAAATTATGGTGCATCCACATATCGATCTGTTCTAAGCATCTAGGAAACACTGATGGGTTCATAGTCACCTGGTGACATTGGGATGTAAAGCTGTGTGCTGATAGTCATGTATTGTTATGGTAACTGATCTTTTTGTTTGCTATAATCTAAGCTAAGGGGAGCATGTTGATGGTGAATAGGAGGGTTTCGAGAATGAAACCTTGAGGAACCCTGCATATGATTTTTCTGGTTTCTGATTTAAAGTTTCCTACTGACACATAAAAGTCCCTCTCCTTTAGGTAGGATTTAAGGCAGTCCAGTGCTGTACCAGAAAGGCCAATCCAGGTTTCCAGATGCTCTAATAAAATCGATTGATCAAAAGTATCAAACGCTGCATTTAAGTCCAACAGTACCAACACTGTGGTTTCTCTAGTCTGAATTTATATGGATGTCAGCATGTCCAGTATTACGGGTCATTCTGACTAAAACCCCTGCTGTGTGTGTACTGAAAGAGTGATTGAAATTCAACCAGAAAATAACATTTTCCACTCTGCTGCTACTTTTCCTCCAGACAATGTTGTAAAGAAATGTGTTTATTTAGTCTTTGTGTTGTGAAAACATTTGGAATGTAAAAAAATATGACAGTAATTTTGTATGTGGGTGTCAAGAAAACTTGAAAAAGTTTTAATCCTACAATGCCTCACAACCTTCACAGGGATGTGCCTCATTGAGAAACTATATGTTTTTGTTCAATTTTGACTCCATGCCATGAAGTTAGAAAAATGAAGGGTGGAGCCCTCTTGTTGATGAATTGTATTTAGTTGTCTAACACAATAGAAAAAAAAATCAACTCCAAAATAAACAAAAACTTAAACTACTCTGAAATTTAAACTTAAGATGAAAACATAAGAAACTCATGAAACTAAAGTAGCAGCAGTCAATATTGTCAGAAGCACAAAAGTTTGATGGAGCATTTCTATATATTTAAAAAGTGGCCAGGAATCAGCTTGGAAGAATGGAATTTTACAGGAGTATTAATTTTGAACTAAATTGTGGCCATAAAGTTTGTTCACAACTTTATTCCCCCAAACCTCTTCTTTTTTTTTTTTTCAAAATGTGTTTTCAGTTGAAGTTATTCGTTCTATTTAAACCATTGTTTAAATAGAACGAATAACCGTAAATTGAATGAAAGAGATACTGTAGTGACATTTTTAGCAAGCAAAACTTGTAAAGAGAAATTAAGATGATGGAAAGAGGGTAGAAATAATGAACCAGGTTGGCTGTCATGGTTTTCTTTATATTTTGCAGGCCTTATAAAAGTATTTTTGTATGACATTAACTGCTGCAAACTTTTCTATAGCATCTTAAACTGCTATGACTTGATGAAACCGATAGATAATACATTTTAAAATTACAATTTTAATTTGGTATTGACATTTTTCTTTAGAAATAAGAGATTTTATTTTAGTAGGTTAAAGCAACATGTTTCATGTGTTTGTGCTAGGGTAATTAGGATGGTCACTATTTTCAAGTTTGATTTGTTATAGATTTGGCCTTTTCAAAAAATTGTTTCATTTACAGACATCATATTTGCATTTATCAGATGTTCCTCAAACTAATATTAATGTCAGCCCCTAGAATTGTAAAACAGTTGCAGTCCAGTATGAAATCTGATTGTAATGCTGTGGCGTGACATTAAACGGCCATTAATGTTGAAACATGGCTTAATTAAAACAATTCTTCAAAGAAGAGTGGGACAAATTTTTATTCAGATTTATATACAAAAGATGCAATGCCATTTAATTAAGCACATGATGGCAACTGTTGCCGTCAAGGATGGACCAACAACTCCTTGTTATGCAAAGGAAGCAAATACATTTTCACATGAGGTCTGGTTATATGACAGCTTTTACACTTACTGTAAATAGGTTCAAATAATATTTCTAATATGTAAATTTTTAATTTCCCTAAATAATTTGTTTCTTCCATTAAAATTGGTTTATTGATCTGAAAGTTTTAAATAGAGAAAAAAAAAATAATGGAGGAAATCTGTACATGGAATAAATGTTTTAAATCCACTTTCTGACACACTTTATTCCAAGCAGGGTTGCGAGGGGTGTTGGTGTCTTCAGCTGTCTACAGGCAAGAGGCGGGGTCCACCCTGAACAGTTCACCAGTCCATCGCAGGGCAACACAGTGACAAACAGGGCAAATAACCATTGAAACACACACACACACTGAAACCTAAGGTAATTTTAGAAAGGTCAATTAACCTAACAATTATGTTTTTGGACTGTGGGAGGAAGGCAGAGTACCAGGAGAGAACCCACACATGCTCAGGGTGAACATGGAAACTCCATGCAGAAACACCCCAGGCCAGGGATTGAACTCACAACCTTCTTGCTGCAAGGCAGCAGTGCACTGCATCACTGAGCAGCCCTAGCATTTTGCAGTCACACTAAATAACACAAAATTGCTAGAGAAAAATTGAGACTTGAATAACTGTTTTGTCTATTTAAATACTGCCATTTCAAGTTTTAATTGCAAATGCAAATGGCCTTTAATGCAGTTCTTCAACCTTCCACCCTCCAGTAAAGCCTCAGAAGCACCATCTCCCGCTGCTCAGTTCCATCAATCATCCACTTTCTTCTCTGCTTTGAAAACAAACTGAATCTTGTTTGGAAGAAAAAACAATTAGGCTGGGTCTGTCACAGATACTGCAGCTGAGTGGCTTAGATCCTCTAAGCAAGCCCGGTTTTTGATGCATCCCCCCTCATACACACAGCACTGCCTCCTCAATCCTCTCACGGTGATGTTGGTTGGCTATCGCTGCTGGCCAGTTGTCCCACTGTTTGAGATGTGCTCCCTGTGCTTCAGTCTGCAGGGAGACTGTGACAGCCTTATCTCCCCTAATGCTCACTCACCTGGAGAAATAGAGAAAACTATTTCACATTCTCTCTGAGAGACTTATTCAAGAGTTCTTACCTAGGAATGTGAAAATGGTTCACTTTTAAGAAATTGTTGCATTGAAAACAAAGTTTGTCCAGACAGTGAGAAGTGCTAAGAAATCAGAGATGAACCAAATTGGAATGAGAATTGTTGTTGATAACATCTCCCTTTAAAAACAAATAACAATTATTGAAAAACTAAAAAGACATATGTTAGCTGTTGAGATGAATATATATCTTAATGAAAAACTGATATAAACATATTCTGAAATCAACAGAAAAGAAATGTTGAGAAATCAGGAGAAATTGTTACATTTTGGGTAATTTTTTAACCAAACCAGTAATTATATGTTATTTGATATGTATTAGGTTTGCATATTTAAGAAAGACACAAGAGGGAAAAGGAGTAAGCATATGAATAGAACAACAATTTTGCAGACATTTACTGGCGCTTCTAACATTTAGTCAAAACCAGTGAAAATCACAACTCAATTATCCAGTTTAGATGCAATAGAAAGCCTTCAATTATATGTATGTAATTTAGACCACTCACATATTTTATTCAATCTCTCACCATATATTTCACAGTACTGAGCATATGCCATGCAACTTTTCAATTCCATCAAGCTTCGGTTGTGTAGTCTTATTCATTTATAAGGTCCCTGCATGATTGCTGAAGTTCACTCACTGTTGTGACTGACCAATGGAAGTTCCAGGAAATGTTTGCAACATTATTCCTTCTTTCACAATCTGACACCAGGAGGTGCACAGTTTTAAGAGTGGCAAGAATGTTAGAGGCCCTGCAAATGCACTCAAGAAAAGCAAGGAATGGCTGGACCTTGTCTCTGAAGTGCCAACACCTAGGCACACGCATCAACCATTATACAGAGGTACGTAGGTAACCTGAAAGGTTAAGAGTGAGGGATGCCATCCAGAGCCCAGTGTAGCCTCCCCACAGCCCCACTGCTCTCAAATGCCGTCAGTCTTCACCAAACTTCCACAGATACCTTTGGCAGGAGTCTCTGGTCTGTCTGATATTTATAGCTTTGTATCTGCTTAGGTTAAATGTTGTTATTAATGAAGATCTATATGTCTCAACTGGATTAAACATTGGAGCTGTAGCCGTGGTGTTTCAGACCCGATTGCTTGCTGATACCATAGTGTCCCCAACCCCAAAGCCCTATGTCTCAAAAGTGTTTGAACAGGTGCAGGACAGGACCCGAACACAATGGGGGAGGGCCACTGTTCTTGTAAAAAAATGTATTTGCTACAAGGTACTTGAAAGATTCAGTTGTTGATTCAAAGAAAAAAAAAAAACACTTGGCACCTCTGATGGTTTAATAATAGTGTTTCTCAAACATGAATCTAACTATAGAGCTTTAAAACATACTCATAGATTTGAGCACTGTGCTGCGGTGAAGACAGGTGCGCAGGTAAATGTTTCCCCACTGTAACCCAATCCAGTTTTTCATTAGCATCTCGCCTGTCATGTTTCCATGGAAACAAGCTTGGTGACTTCACACGTAAATGTCTATCTACTCAGACGGTGTGTTCATGTGTGTGTCTATGTGTGTAAGAGACCAAGTAAAAAGGGGCAATTAAGAAGAGCATATGGCAGCAGCATCATGTGCATGAGTAGAACAACTTACTTCATATGTTTGCCCATGTATTTCTATTGCCATTGCAGGATACAAACGTTCAAAGTGTGTGTTGTCTGTGTGACATTACACTGGGGTGACCGCCTGTACATTTGCATGCATGCATGTATTTGCATATTAAATTATGTTTATGCAAGTAAGTGTGGATGTACAAACTACAGCAGTGTCAGTGTGGATGTGTACACAGTTGTTTACACATGCACATGCTTGTGAGTGTTTGTCAGCTTACCTTTCTTTGTGCGAAAACCTGTACAGCCATGAAAGCTTTAATATTTCAGAGAACTGATCTAGGAGTGAATATTTGAGCAGTGCAACAACAAAACATGCAGAAAAAAGAAAGAAATGGAAAGATTTTAACAAAGTTGTACAATCTTGTTAAAACATCAGGCATTGATTCTTCTTTTGACTTACACATATCTGCACATATGTTCTGCTATTCTTACATGGGCTTTGCAGTGAATTTCATTCATTTTCCATTAATGTATATGGCCTAATGCCCTCCTGTCACACCCACACACAAACACAAACACACCTACATGTACATTTACACTTCTAACTCTCCATTGTCTTGAATGATCAAAAGTCACCAGAGGGCTGCCTTAGTATAAACAGGCAAAAATAATCTATTATATTTCAGTGCTTATGAAGAAAAAATCAATTTCAAATATTGAAGACGCACACAGACATGCAAGCACACACTTGACACCATAAACTCCACTTGAGCTCTGCCTTGATGAAGGGGGATAAGAAATCTAAACCTAATGGGGCCTAAGGGGAATATGAGGGCTTTTGAATACATGTTCATTTTGGCTAACTTTGATCTTGGTTTTTTATTTACTAATCCACTTCTTTAGCACACATGCACTTATTTTGAAATTACATCTTCTATTTTACTTTTCATAATTTAATCTTTGACTGATTGAACTAACAGTTGTCTGTCTTTTTATCTGCAGTCAGACATCAGACATGCCTGAACACAGGACTAAGATTATTGCAGGGAAGACATCTTACAATATCCACAAAATCTACAAAACCATATGCACTAATCAATATTGGTTCTGAAAATATTTTTTTGGTGAGAAAATTGTTGATATTGTGTGTGGAAACCAGTGCCATCAGACTAAAAGTATATCCATTTAATTTAAAAATGAAATGGACTGGTCACAAATTATCCACCTTATCAGCTGAGTTTCCTTCCAGTATCTTCTGAGAGCGGGCAGGCAGATCTTTGAGAGGAATAATTCTCCAGGGTTCTTCAGAGAATGGACAGGCAGATTACCGGCAGAGAAACTCTTCAGGATTTCAGGTTTCTGGCAGGTTCAATCTAGGAAGCAGAGAGGAGAAAACAGATCAGGTCAGGTTCAGGGAGTCAGCGGTTCAGACACGCTGGTTGGC
>NW_015150668.1:129050-129996 GCF_000732505.1 Cyprinodon variegatus
AACAGAGATAACTAAGATTCTCAGGTGATAGCTAGGCTCAGGTGCTAACCAAATTGGATCAACACTGCGGCGTTGAGGCAAGGTCTGAAGGCAGGTTATATACAAGAGGATCCACTGATGACGAGATGCGCCTCAGGTGTGTTGGAGGCTCAGCTCAGGAGGATCCACGGCGCACTCTGCTGGAGAAAGGTGGTACAGCTCCAGATCCCAACAGGAGCATTATCACAGATCTTTCCTCGCAGCAGCTGTAAGAATTTATAACCACCACTGTTCCCAACAACCTCAATAAGTTGCTACATTCATACAGATTTTTGCAATTTCTGTCTTAGTCAGTTAAATAACATGCCACTGTCCTTTTGCACATCTCTGATGTTGCTGCTATTTTCAAATATTCATTACTGTAAAAATGTAAATAGCTGTATATTGGTTATTTGTTCTCCAAGTGTGTCATGTTTGGCTTAAGGTGCCTAACCCACATGCAGAACACTCAGAGGCAGGAGAAAAGTTCAAAGGTTTATTGAAGTATTTGAACACAATAAATGAACAGATCCAGAGGGGAACTCGTCTGGCCACGAGTGGGTTCTGAAAAGCACACAGAGTTATCAGATCCAGGACTGGTCACGAGTCGGTTCACTGCTGAGGGGACAGAGGAGTTAGTGGAGGTCCAGGTAATTTGCAGGATGAGAGTGTGCAGGGCCGTACCTGTTCTGGAGTAGAGCAGAGCGGCAGAGGGGGGGAACCTTGAGGGTCCAGAGGCTGTCGGCAGGTTGAGGGCTAGGCAGAGGCAGAGCTTAATTTGAGTGTTGGCAGATAACAGAGCTGAGTTTCCTTCCAGTATCTTCTGAGAGCGGGCAGGCAGATCTTTGACAGGAATAATTCTCCAGGGTTCTTCAGAGAATGGACAGGCAGATTACCGGCAGAGATACTCTTCAGGATTTCAGGTATC
>NW_015150668.1:130061-139644 GCF_000732505.1 Cyprinodon variegatus
TGGTTGGCTCAGGCTTGCTAACCGTTACTGGCAAACACTCTGGCACTGGAGAGAAGTCCTCTGCCTCCTTAAATACGGATCTCCTGATGAGCAGATGAGCAACAGGTGGTGCAATCAGCTCCGGCTCCAGGAGATCTCGTACGCCCTCTGGTGGAGAAAGTGGACAGACCTCCAGATCCCAACACAGAGTACTTATATTGTTAAAACACTTTGCAGTGCATTATTTTATCTTTTAACTATTATGTTATTCTTATACACTTTTCCAAGGTCCACATTTGTGTGAGCATTTTTTCTATAATCTTTTTGCAGCTGTAACACGAGAATTTCCCCATTGTGGACCAAGGAAAGTCCAGGCCTACCCCTGCTGTTCCAGCCCCAGGGCTGATGGCTCGGCTCGAATGCCCAGTCCGGTCCAGTCAGCGGCCCAGCATTCTATGACCCCTTTAAGCATCTAATGGAAAAAGAGAAGGGTGGATGTTACTGTTACTGTTACTTTTAGCTCGGTTCAGTCCGACTCAGTGACCCTGTCTTCGGTCTTGTCAGTTCATCCAACAGCAGCTCTTACACAGATTTGGATTAATCTGATGCAGTAACAAGAGGCAGCTTTGCAGGGCTTCATTATAACTTGCAGCTACAGTAGTTTGCTAGTGGTCGTGGTCAGGGTAGCGGCAGCACAGGTTGGACTGGGTCAGCGGCTTCTAAGGACTCCTCAGTAAACAGCAATTGGGCCCAGTTGTTCTGTCAGCAGATCGGTGTAGTTGTCTCATCTGCTTGAACAGGCATGTTCATAATACTGCGTTCAACACGGTTTGAATTGCAGGAAAAGACGGTCACTCCGATCAGCTCCTTTTGAATTATAGAGAAAGGTAGTCTGACTCTGTCCAGCAAGGACAGACTTCTCCAAGGGGATTTGGTTGCTACTTAGCGTAGCTTTAAGCTGAGAACCGCTGTGTCTAGCCTTACGCGGCAAAGGCTACTGGCAACAGGAAGTTGGCGTCCGCTCCTTTTTTATTTACATTTTTTTTCCCTCCTTCAATAAACTCTGTTGCAACAATGTGACGTCAGAGGGGAGTCTCTCCCCACTGACATTTGTGCTCAATGCAGACATCTTGGTAATTATACTGGTAAAGTTTGTCAACCAGAACACTTTTGAAATTTTGGATTTTGGATTTGATTAGTTTTAAGTTTAAGTCAAAAGTACTGAACATTTTATGCATATTTGTTCATAATTTAATGGTTTAATCACAATCCCATAATGCTGTTTTGTACTGATCTATGCCTACATAAGAATAAAAAGATACTGCTTGTGATTTACTATCTAAAAATCTTACCACTAAAAGTTGATTTTATTCTCTCCCCATCTCGGCCCATCTTGACTTCCACTTTAGGTTCTCCTCTGATGCTTACAGAGCTTATCTGTTTTCTTTCTCTCTTTCCTTTTGGCCCTCATGTCTCTGCTTTGTCTCTGTTTTAGCCTTTTGTATGTTTCATTTTTCTCCAACTTTTCTCTTCATCTCTGTGACTCACTCTTTCCTTCTGCTCCTCTTTCCTCGACTGATTCACCAACGTCTATTTAAATCTCCATCTGTGACTGTTTTGCCGCTTTCTTTTTCAGTCTGTGTCCAAACCTACTGTTTTTTATGCTACCTTTATTTCTTAATATATCCGTTTTGTCCAACTTTTTCTATAAGTGGCTTTTACTTGTGTTGCTGTTATTCTGTAGAACACATTTTTTGTTTCCTATTTACCTTTGCAACCATCCTCCGCATCATTATCTCCATCTCTGTATGTACACATCACTCAAATATTGATGCAAGCGTTCTACAGACTTTTTTGTCTGTCATTGTTGATTAACTGTGTATAACCTGATAGACTTGAATCCAGCCTCCTGCCTTCTGATGCAAGCGTTCTACAGACTTTTTTGTCTGTCATTGTTGATTAACTGTGTATAACCTGATAGACTTGAATCCAGCCTACTGCCTTCACGCACAAACCCTTCTCAGAAAGCACTCAATCCTTGCATATATCTGAATTAGCCATGGTTGCCTGAGGCAACTTCCATCTTAATAAGTGCGTTGTTTATAGGCCTATAAGCAAAATGTTGCCGGCACAGCTCATTACTGCTGAGTGAGGAGGAAAGTCCCAGGAGGCATCTCTCTCTTTCACACACACACAAATCCCCCCCATCCCCACCCCTCCACACACACACCCGCACACATGCACACAAAACTTGCAAACCATGTGCTCTAACTGTTTTTGTGCTCTATTCATTATACAGTTCTTTGTTAAATATTACTTTATGAATGCTTTTAAATGTTTCTGTATTAGTTTGTTTTAAGACAGCAACTCCAATTTCAATATAAAAACATTGATACTGATTTGTTTGACAGCTCATTCTTTAAATATCTATAAATTAATACAGATTTCATTTGGCATCCCTCCTGCAATCCCATCACTCATGAAAATGTTTTGTCAGCATGTGATGGAATAGAGATACAGCAGCATCTCTCTTTGAGCCTACAGGTTTATGCTAGGCTGGTGGAGGAACAACAATAAAAGTAAGTTTTTCTTGCAGCCTTTTTTAAGCCTTTGTTGTCATGTTTTTTTTTTAAAGGACTTAAATGCTGTGGCTGATTGATGCAACAACAAAGTTACTTAATAATAAAAGGAAATCTATTCATAGGTAATTGTCCAAAGGATTAGGTCATAAAGTGCTGACTTAGTACCTTTACTTTTACTCGTATATAGAAAAGTGTTTACTTCTTTTCACATGCTGTGTGGTAGCTGCAAATCTCTTCCCTTCTGTATGGTGGGTGGCAAACCCATTTTATGTATATCACCCCTGTCTAAAGCACTGGATTGACAAAGTCAGTGTCTTACTCTTTTTAAAAGTAATTTGACCAGTTAATTTAAAGTATTTTAATTTAAAGTAATAGACTCACGTTTCAGTTTCAACAGAAACAGGATTTGGGTGACCCCAATGCACATGGAAAATGAATGAAACAATCAAAACAGTCCTGCACATTAGATTAAGTCACAACATTTACAGTTGCACTTTAAAAGTGCATGAATTACAAGAAGGTTCACATATAAAGGACTCAAACCTCTGTGTTTTGGGCAGGTCTGCTCTGTGTTTTTGAAGTAAAACATATTCCTTGTCTAGTCTTTTGTTTGATTTCCAGTGTCCCTTTCCTGCTTTCTCAACCTCCAGCCAGCCAGCTTAACTTCCTTAATTAACCTTGTTCTTAATCTGTATAAAATAATCAAATTTGACTGTACTGTAATGTAACTGGATTGAATTTGATTGGATATTATTGTGTCTGGGTTTGATCATTATGTTTGAAATGGAATGAGTTAAACTAATTTGAACTAAAATTGGACCGAACTGGATTTAGTATTAAACAAAATATATGCCAGACCTGTTTACCTTTAACGGGCATTTATTTTTAATTAGTCCTGTTTGTGGATGTGTGGGGAAGTACTTTTAATTAAATAGAGAATCTATCTACAGCCTACAGAAACAAACAATAAGAATAGTATGTAACGCTGATTACAAACAGCCAACAAATCAACTCTACATCAAACTGAAAGCACTAAAACGTATCAAGGAGTTGTTACATGTGAGGGCAATTACACATGCCCTGCTGGGTACATCTGAACTAAAAATGCCACTGGTGAGAACAAATACAAAGTATCAGTGTCTAAAAATTAAATGACTTAAATTATGGAATAACTATAGTGATGAAATGAATACATGCAATGCAATGACAAGATTCAAAAGGCTATTTAGAAATGACATGTTAGATAAGTACAGCTCTGAACCTAAATGAGAATAAAACCATTGTTGTTCTCTCTTCCGTTGTGGTTTATGTTCTTGTTTGTTTATTTGAAATAATGGTCATTTACAGGATGGTATGATATAGGGGATGCACAGTGTTGCAGTGGATAGCACTGTTGCCTTATGGCTAGAAGGTTCCAGGTTCAATTTCTGGCCGGGGTTCTTTCTGCATGGAGTTTGCATGTTCTCCCTGTGCATGCGTGGGTTCTATCCGGGTACTCGGGCTTCCTCCCACAGTCCAAAAACATGACTGTTAGGTTAATTGGCTTCTGTAAGTTGTCCTTAGGTGTGAGTGTGTGTGTGTCCATGGTTTTATGTCTTAATGCGTCATTGTGTTTCCTTGCAACGACAGGCATCCTGTCGAGGGTGTACCCAACCTTTCGCCCATAGACTGCTGGAGATAGGCACTAGCCCCATTATGACCCTGGCGGAATAAGCAGGAGAAGATGTAAGGTTTAATATAGTGTGAGTATTTGTTGAAACCTATGTGATTTGAATTTGCCAAATAAAAGGGGATAGGCCCAAAAAAGTATTTTCTACTTACGCTTATTGCCTTTTTTTCAGACAAAAACCTGTGTATTAAGTGTGTATAAATATTTATTGTATAAGTTTTTCATCATTCACTTTGTCTGGAAAATAATTAATAAATAACCATCCATCCATTTTCTAAAACCCTTATCCCAAGTGGGGTCGCGAGGAATACTGGTGCCTATCTCCTGCTGTCTACGGGCGAGAGGCAGGGTTCACTGTGGACAGGTCGCCAGTCCATCGCAGGGCAACACAGAGACGAACAGGACAAACAACCATTCGCACACACACTCACACCTAAGGAAAATTTAGAGAAGCCAATTAACCTAACAGTCATGTTTTTGGACTGTGGAAGGAAGCCAGAGTACCCGGAGAGAACCCATACATGCTCAGGAAGAACATTCAAACTCCATGCAGAAAAACCCTGGACCGAGAATCAAACCCACGACCAGGCAGCAATGCTACCATACCACTGAACAGCCCCAATCAATAAATAAAATATAAAAAAGGGGAAATATTTTTTAAAAGTAAAATATCTCTACTACACTAACTGTCTTATCAACAATTGTGATTAATTTTTTTCCCCATTTATTTTTTTTGTGGCATAGAATAATGTGTAGAGAATGTGTTTCTGAAAAACTTCTTTTCAGTTTATGACACATGTCGCCACTGGGGTTTGGTTTGACAAACAGATGGCTGAACAGTATAGTAGCAAACAGCTAATGCCCCGGCTGTGTGTGACAGAAGTGTTTTTTCTTGTCACTTAAGTCAAAGATCAAACATGCCAAGACAAACATATGAAGTTATTCACAGGGAAGGAAACTCAGACACACTTGAATAAACACTGAGTGACAGCTGAAGGATCACACTGGTTATTACTGCCTTTAGCCTCCCTGTTCGAGAGCTGATAGTTACAGTATATTGTGAAGAAGTGCAGGTTGACAGAGTTGAGGAACTCCAGTGTATGTAACATGATAGCTTTTCAGAGGTGATTGAATTACATTTTTTTTTTTTTTACAGTCTAACCAAATAGGCTAATCACACAAACAACATAAATGATCTTCTAAAAAACACAGAAGGCTAGACTGTTGAATTAGGTATCTTGCACTCTTGATAGAAGAAGAACATGAAACCTGTGCTTTGTAGACTATGACACTGTTTTGTTAAGAATGTTAGACAACTTTATGTAGGTACATTGTTAACACTCGTGGGAATAACTATGATGCGTTGTTGGCAAAGAGCTAAGTGACTTTTTACTTAACAGCTGCTGCTTGTTTTCTGTGATTCAGCTGCTGCTTTATGCTCTTAGCTATTTATTGGAAAGAATAGTTGCTATTAATCTAAACTTTTAAACAGCTGCCTGCTCAAGTTTAATTGTAAATTTCCTTAAAACAGTATTGTGAGAATGGTGCATTTTTTATGCTTCAATAAAATCGTAATTTAATACTTATTTTCCCTTTGTTAAGAGCTCTGAGAATATGTGAAATGTGCTGTGTAGATAGAGACAACTAAAGTAATCCATTAGCCAAAACAAAAACCAAAAAAAACAACATTACAATAAAAGATATAAAAAGTAAACGGTAGAGAATGTTTTCTTATCACATTTAGCATATTTAAAGGAGATGGTAAATTGTTTCTTGTTACCAGCATATTGCTTTTAAGCACTGACTTGCACGGCAAACTTTTAGCTATAATGGTATTGCAGCTGATGTCTGCCACTGTGATAGAAAAACACAAAACAAACAAACAAAAAAAAATATTTCAAAGTTGGGATTTGGCTATCTCATAATAAGGATGATACTTATCATGACTTATCTTTATATTTCTATCTCATCTCATAAATAAGTAATAGTTTCTCATTATAGTAATTTAGCAATCTCATTATAATGCCATATTATCTCATGTTTCCTGCTAGGCTATACTAGGGAGTTAAAAATCCAACGTGGCTGTTTTAAAGGAATTTACTTACTTTACAAGTTTTAATTTTATAGAAAATACATTCATGATGATCTTAAATTCCTCATAAAATATATTTTAAATTACAGTAAAATTTAATCACTATAAATACATTTTAGTTAATCATTGTAAAACCTTATCTTTCCACTTTGATGAATGTATTTTATGCAGCCTGTTTTTCTCTCATTACATCTATTGCTGGTTATTGCTGAATATGCTGGCTTTAACCTTACAGGGTTAATTGTGCCTATTTTTAGTTTATAGAGGCTTGCATGTTTAAATGGTTCCCAACCATATAGTTGAGACTTGATTGAAAGCTGGCCTGTGGATGGTTTCTAGAAAGAATAGAGCGAACCTAAAAAAAGAGTTCTGCTTTTTATGCTTTAGTTTAAACTTAAACATGCCCCCGCTGTTATTTACATAGAGAGGTTTTTTTAATGCTGCTTTCTTAACCATCACAGTAGTTGCCAAAGAAAAATCATTGGTTAAAATATGAGGTGCAGTGGTATTTCTAGAAATATGTATATTTTTTAAAAAACAATAACAAACCAGGTTGTCTTTTGAATTCATCATCCTATTCCGTATTCTACATTGCTTAATAAGAAGCAGGAACCCTTTAAGATGGCGACAAATAAACTTTTTAATGTGAGGAACTTTCTTTATCATTCTGTTGTCTTCTTAGCATTATAACATATATACACTTCAACTAAAAATCTGTTGGGATGGCAGCAGTCTCAGCAAGAACTCTAAGACTTCCCTCTCCCCAGACACCTTTTCCAGCTCCTCTTGGAGAAACCCGAGGTGTTCCCAGGCCAGCTGTGAGACATATTCCTTCCATTGTGTCCTAGGTCATCTTCGAGGCCTCCTCCCAGGGTGAACATGTCTGGATCACCTCCCGAGTTGGGGCATCCAAGGGGCATCCAGAAAAATGTCGGAGCCAACTGCCAACTGACAGCAGTAGCGATTGACGTGGTTTTCCCAAGTGATGGAAAAATCAAGAAAAAAAGAACATAAAAGACTGGAAAAAATACCAAGGCCTCAGGGAAGATCTAGAGAAGTCTAGAGGTTGACGGCAATGTTAGTGCCCATGCTCATTGGAGCACTAGGGGAAGTAACTCAACACTGGAAAACTGGCTCCAACAGATACCTGGAGAGCTCAGTCCAGAAATGTGCAGTTATAAGTACATCTAGATTGCCAAGAGTCCTCAATCTTCTAGGCCTCTGGTAGAGGACCTGAGCTTGAGATGAAGGAACCATCCACCCCGTCTAGAAGTACAAGGGATTAGTGAGAGAGCATTTTTTTTTATATATGCATATATAACAACAGTGGAGAGGAAAGCTCCCTTTTAACAGGAAGAAACTTCCAGCAGGACCAGGTGGGAGACAGAAGACAGAAGCAGACATAGAGAAAGATGCAAATATATCAATTAAACTTAACCTCTGCTGAAAATTTTGTAAAATAATCGGTCAAATGAGCATTGTTAAACTTGATAAGTGTAGTCAACCTACTGAATTATATGTGCTCTAAAATGAGATTAATAAGTCTCCATTCATCTATTTTCCATCACGCTTATCCTAAGCGAGGTCGCAAGGGGTGCTGGTGCCTATCTCCATTCGAGAGGCGGCGTACACCCTTCATAGGTCGTCAGTCCATCGCAGGGCAACACAGAGACAAACAACCATTTACACACAGACCAAATGAGAATTTAAAGAAGCCAATAAACAGTCATGTTTTTGGACTGTGGGAGGAACCGACGCATGCTCAAGGACAACATGCAAACTCGACGCATAGCTTAAGTTGAAGATGAGCAGACAGGTACAGGTTTGTTTAAAAATCAGGCAGTTTCTTCTTCTACTACCAAAGTGTTTCTATAGAATTCGAAAGTTCTTCACATGCTCAAATGATTAAATCTGATGGAATGCTTAGTGTATGTACTAACACGTCATGATTGGATCATTTTATTTAGAAAAAAACAGAATTTCCAATGTAGATACTACTGATACACAGCAGACATGTATCAGAGCTTACATAATCCAGTGTCATCAGAGGTTTTATCCCCTTCCCAAATCTACTTCTCTTCTCTCAAGAGTCTTACGAAGACTGACACACCCAAGCAATGACAACAATATGAGGAACGGTGTATTGTTCTTTATCTAAACCCCCCAGAGTCTAGAATAATTACTTTTCCATGAAAGAAACACATTGTGAATTTTGTTTTCTTTATAATTTAGTTGATAACAGAATTCAATCCCCCCGAGGTGTTACATTGCCTTCAAAGTGATAAGCCAACTGAGCAAACACACACAGTGAGAAATCTTGACTTTTTGCATCTCTGCTATTAGACAACTTATCTGGATGCAAACCATGTCAGTCTGAATAAAAACAGATTGACTGATGCTGCCAAAAACCAACATAATTGCCTTGAAAATAATCACAGCAATCAGAGGAGATTTGTGCAACTTTTCAAATGCATACACTTATAAACAGGCATACACCAACAACTAATTCAAATACCTATATACTCAAGAAACTACAACCTGCATGGCAGTTCTGTATTTGCTTGTTGGGCTCTCATTAACAGTGATGGAGGTGCAAAGGTTTCGTTTGATTACTGTCTTATCTAAATCCCAATTAGTTTAGTGAGCTGCCAACAAAAGTGGATGTGAAATCTAAGAAAGCCTTGAAGTCGATTTAGCCCCCTCCTCTTTTTACTTCAAATTAGGGTCTCTTTATGCTTTCTTCATCTGTTTTTTAAACCAACATATATTGGTCTTTAAGCTGCAGAGAGCCACAGGAGAATCCTTTTTTTTCACCGGGCTTTAGATGAAAGGGGAGAGATTTCAACACTTGTTCTACTTTGTGTCAGATTTAAACTCAGTTCAGTTTGCAGCTTTAAGAAATGTAAAGGATGGTGTTTCGCTTTCACTGATGTGAGAAAAAATATATATCTTTGACAATCATCAGTTTAATTCTCACTGTACTATAAAATCACTGTACAATAAAATGTAAATGTCAATTGGATCCTTTTATGGTCATGAAATATCAATGTATGAATTTCTGCACTCAATATTTAGAATACTGTATAGTAAAGGTACTGTACGCACAATCATCTATTATTTGACATTCAAGGCATAATCATTGCTATTTCCCCTTCTGTCTGTATGGTTTGATAACTGAAAGCAAGGGATGCCCCTTCAAAACAGTTCTTCAAAACATTTTAATGAATATTTGCGTGGAAGCAAGAAATGAAGTGTCAACAA